>NW_007250817.1:739063-808070 GCF_000164805.1 Carlito syrichta
TTTGTTTATTATTGGTGTAAAGAAATGCGATTGTCTTTTGCACATTTATTTTATATCCTGAGACTTTGCCAAAGTCCTTTATCAGTGTAAGGAGGTTTTTGACAGTTTCTCTTGGGTTTTCAAAGTACACAATCATGTCATCTGCAAAGAGAGATAACTTGACTTCCTCTTTTCCTATTTGTATACCCCTGATTGCCTTCTATTCTCTGATTGCTCTAACCAGGACTTCCAATACTATATTGAACAGGAGGGGTGAGAGTGGTCATCCTTGTCTTCTTCCAGTTTTGAGGGGAAATGGTTCCAATTTTTGTCTGTTTAGAAGTATGCTGGCTGTGGATTTCTCGTAGATGGCTTTTACTATTTTGAGGTATGTTCCACGTATGCCTAGATGTCCAAGGGTTTGTATCAAGAAGGGGTGCTGGATTTTATCAAAAACTTTTTCTGCATCTAATGATATAATCATGTGGTTTTTGTTTTGACATCTGTTGATGTACTTAATTACATTTATGAACCAACCTTGTATCCCAGGTATGAAGGCTACTTGGTCATGATGGATGATTTTTGAGATGTGTTGTTGAATCCGGTTTGCTAGGATCTTGTTGAGAATTTTAGCATCTATGTTCATCAAAGATATTGGCTTGTCATTCTCTTTCTCTGTTGGGTCTTTACCTGGCTTGGGTATCAATGTGATGTTAGCTTCATAAAATAGTTTGGGGAGAGTTCCATCTTTCTCAATCACCTGGACTACCTTCAGTAGGATTGGTATCAATTCCGCCTTAAATGTCTTATAGAATTCTGCTGGAAAGTCAGTAGACCAAGGCTTTTTTATTGGTAGGTAGTTTTCTTATTGCGTAGTCAATTTCCTTGATTGTTATTGGTCTATTTAGGGTCTCAATTTCTTCTTGTTTCAACCTAGGCAGGTTATGTGATGTCAGAAAGTCCGCCATTTCCTTAAGGTTTTCAAGTTTGTTTCCATACAAGTATACATAGTAGTCTCTAATGATCTTTTGTATTTCTTCAGGGTTACATGTGACTTCATCTTTTGTGTTTCTGATTGTGTTTATTTGGGCTTTTTCTCTCTTTTTCTAGGTCAGTCTAGCTAGGGGACCATTGATCTTGTTTAGTCTTTCGAAGAACCAGCTTTTTGTTTCATTGATTTTTTTGTATTGTCTTTTTGTCTTCTATGTCCTGGATTTGGGCTTTTATTTTGGTGATCTGGATTCTTCTGCTGAAATTAGGGTTTTTGTGGTCTTGCTTTTCCAGCTTCCTTAGGTGGCTTGTTAGGCTGTTAATTTGTGATCCTTCCATTTTCTTCATGTGCGTTTGTAGAAATATGAATTCCCCTCTTACTAAACTTTCATGGCATCCCAGAGATTTTGGTAAGATGTTTCTTCATTTTCATTTGTTTCCAGATATCTTTTAATCTCTGTTTTGATTTCATCACTGACACAGGAGTTGTTTAGCATCATGCTGTTTAGTGTCCATGTCTTTGTGGGTTTTGAGGGGAATTTATTGGTGTTGATGTTTATTTTTATTCCACTGTGGTCTGAGAAGGTGCATTGGTAAAATTTCAGTCCTTTTAAATTTGCTTATGCTTGATTTATGGCCAAGTATGTGGTCGATCTTAGAGTACATTCCATGTGGTGATGAGTAGAATGTATATTCTGTGGTCTTTGGATGGAGTGTTCTGTAGGTATCAATTAAGTCCATTTGGTCAAGAGTCACATTGAGGTTCCGGATCTCATCACTGATTTTTTGTCCTGATGATCTGTCTAGGGTTGTGAGTGGGGTATTGAAGTCCCCAGCTATGATAGTGTTAGAGTTGATATCTTTTTTGAATTTATGTAGAAGCTACTTTATGTAAAGCAAATTTGAAAATTAAAGGAAACATGGAAATAAATGTGGAATAGAAAATTTGATACCCATTAGAGGAAATTGGCAACAGATCAATAACAGGTGAAAAGCCCATTTTGAACCAATGCTAAATCTGAAAATTTAAAAAACAGAATGGACTACATAATTTAAAGATATTTTAAAATATTTAAAAGAAAGACTATAGATGTGGATTGAGAGACACAGATGACAGATTGAGGAAATGAAGTATGTCTAACAGATATTCCATGCATACAGAATTAAGAAGAGACACTATTTGAAAGATTAAATGAAATATTTTCAACAATGTGCCTCTCTTCCTAGAAGTCCTAAAAAAAATCGTAATTCTCTGCTTTTCTTCCCTATTATTTCTTGCTTTCTAATTAAAAACAACAAAATTAAAATTTAAGATATTTTACACCTTCTACTATAGACTTGTTTCATAGTTTTATACATGCGATTTGTTCATTCTTGTAAAAATGCTACCATATTGCTTTATTACTGCCACTTAGTAAAAGAAACTGAAATTCAGAAAGGTTAATAACTTGCATGAAATTACACAGCCAGGATTCAAAACTAATATACTTCACCTCAAAGCATTGTGTTTTAACTCTCTGTTACGATCTTTTCATCTGCAATTTTTAATATTAATTACCATACTAAATAGCAAAGAGATTATTTCCTTAAAAAAATGATCATGGATAAGGCTTTCATATAAAATAGAGCAAAGCTCTTTATTGGAAATAGAAATGTGGAATAGACAGTAAGGTGAAAATGTATATTACATATTGAATTCATATAATTTTTCCAAATTATTGTACAGTTGTTAATTAGAAATGTTATTCCTTTTTCAGATAATATCATATAAGAAACAACTCAGCCTGAAGAAATTTTTTTCGTCTTCTTTATGGCAGATAAGCAGGATTTCTAATGGATTTGCTGGCAGTCATTTAAGCCATTAAGGGAATGCTACAATAGACAATGTGTGTCCTGGCTTGCTTTAATCACTTATCAAAATATCTGTTGTGTTTGCTCAGTGTGACAATACTTGCCTTCCAGCTGAACTAAAAAGAAAAGACTTGCACGCAATCTTATACATGCTTAGCCTTCCATTTCTTGAGTGTTTGTGTATGTGTGTGTGTGTTTGTGTGTGTGTGAGAGAGAGAGAGAGCCTATTTCATATATTCATTTATTTTTTTAACATTGTGCAACTACAATGTGCTAAGCATTGTATTCACTTCTGAGGATTAATTATAGTGAATATATCTAAGTTTTTTTTTTACCTCATACTGCTTACCATCTAATGAGATGACAAAAAACTTAAGAAATGAAATAATTACATAATTATAAAATCTGATTAAATACCATGAAATGAACAAATTTAAGGTGCTGACTTTATTTGAGGTTGTCCAATTTTTGACAAGATGATTAAAGAACATTTTTCTAAGTATTAATTCTAAATACATAAAGCCCATTTTCTCCAAAATCTTTTCCAGATCAGCAGAACCTTCTGCTAAACCCTGATGATAATAACTTAATAACCACATCATAAGTATGGGGCAGCTTCAACACTAAATTCCTCTAGGCAGGCGAGAGTTTTACATATGAAAAAATGAGAATTGAGTATTTCAGCACTAGGCAACATATCTAGTTTAATTTTCTATTTCTTCCTTTGCTCCATTTGTCTTCCTCATCACAAACTTATTTTCCTCCTACTCCAAATATTATTTTTATTATGTTCTGCTCCTTCATCCACTCTGTAAGTTTGATTTCATTCCCGTGACCCCCCTTCATTGCCCTGTGTGTATGAATGGCAAGTGCTACTTCCTCCCTCCAAGTCTTGCTCATTCTTTCCCTCCCGAAGGCTTTTCTCCATTTAGCCCAGTCCTATTTTCCCTCAAAGGCCAATTTACTGTGCAGCTCACCAAATCAAACACATTCACTCTTCTATTCATTTTTTGAACACACACCTTTTAACACCAGGCAATATCATGGGTTCTGAGAAAATAACTTGAAGAAAATGAAAAAAAATATATCATGAAAATTATTGTAAGAAGTTGAGGAAAATCACTAAAATAAGCATTTAATCAAGTCAAAACAAGAATGATATTTTTTAATGTCTTAAGTATTTTGCCACAGGATTATTTATAATCATTTGTGAAACATGACACACATTTCAAGAAAATGGTAATTTGTTTTTAATAAAATCAAAATAAAATATACACAAAGAAACTGCTGTATTTATTTTCTCATCAACATAAACTTAAACATATTTGTCTCCTTTTGACTCACCAAATTAATACCCATTAGTGGGTTGTCAAATATATGTAGTGGTATTTCTTTAAAATGAAATAGAACAGAATAGAAAATATTAGATCATATTGTATGTGCCCAATGTAAATTTTTAATGAATATTTTGCTTAAATGATGAGCATGTGTGTGCACATGATTGCAACATAAGTTTTTTTTTTTTTAGTGTGGGACACAGTCAATAAAGTTTTAAAGTCACTGAATTAAAGTCTGCTTATGAGATCCTCCAGGTAGATAAACTCCAGGTATTTACACAGTACTAACTCAGAGATCAGTCATTCAACCCTTTTTCTCATCAGCTTCTCAATCTATACAAAAAAGATTGTAGATCCTATTCTCTGCCAAACTTAAGAGTTACTACTAACACAAAATTGCTCCAACTAAATTAATTGAAAAAAGAATATCAGTCAGTTGGCTAAAAGTTTCACTTTAAGAATAGTTTTTTGTTGTTGTTATCAGCGATGCATTGTTAAGGCAGATTGTACTAAATGACTGTCATTGATTGATAATTCTGTGCTCACTTACCTTATTGATAAGCTAGAAGTAAATCTTAGTTTTTTCACAAGGATAGGTCACTCTCTTTCTTCTATATCCACAGTGCCTACCGTTGTACTTGGAATTTAGTAAGCACATAGATGTTGAATAAATGTCTCATTCAATCAGCTTAATAGTTATTGTGGGTTTTTTTTTTACAATGCTAATAAGAGTCTGTAATACTTAAATTTTGTCAATAATCTATTTTATATGTCATTTAGATTTCAATTCAAAATTAGTATGGAGAATCTAAACTAACGAGGTTGCAATGTACATATTGTACATAAAACATGTAGACAATGTGCAGTGCCCAATACAAAAATCATGTGGCTGCATTATACAGACCTCCCAGATAATATATAGGACACAACTGGCAACCAATAAATGTTTGTTGATTTGATTTTTGATTGGACGGGTGAGTTAGAGAGCAAAGGCACTTAAGTGTTCCAGTCTAATCTTGCGTTTACATATTTCCAACCAGGGAGAAAATGTCTCTGATCTCACTAGGCATTTGTATTTGCAGTCTCACATATGAAATATGTTTGAAATAATTTTTAACTAGTTTTACAACCAAAGCTATATGCAACTATACCTAATAACTTCTTCACAAATATTGTCTTAAAATTAAAACCAAAGCAATATATCATTAAGATGCCCAACCTGGTTCCTAAATACATCCCCTTATCATAATTATTTTGTATAAGCGGATTATTAACTTTTTCTAGCATCAAAGAAAATATAAGTAGGAGTAGCAAATTCTACCTTCTGTACTTTCCAGTGGACAAGAAAATAGCTCTCTTTTGCTACTTTATCTAAAATTAAAATTAGTGCATCAAAAAACTCTGACCCCTAAGTGGAGATGGATCTAATTGATCTAGTTTGTGTAGAAGCTGCTTTCTATGTGTCTTTAGTGCAGATTGGAAGAAACATAATATTATACAGTAATCATCAGTAATATTTGATGTTAAAGATAAAGGCAGAACTTCCTTATTTGCTAATAAAAAATACAAAAAGACCATTTTCTGATCTAAAATATTTCATTTGGGCAAAAACATTCGTGTTGCTTCCTATTTTTTGTTGAGTAATTTTAATTTTATGTTATTGGCTATTCTTAAGAGATGAGAGAAGGAATTTTAAATAGTGAAGTTTTTGTGAATTTTCAAAATGATGGGATTTTATAAAGAGAAATTAAAAAGAATAAAAGGTAAATGCTAATGTCTTGAGAGATAGAGGATCTGACCAATAAGACCACAGTTTACTCACACAACTGTTTCTAACATCTCATTGCTATGGACTACTTATGTCCCCACAAATTCGTATGTTGAAATCCTAACCCTCAAAGTGATGCTTTTAGAGATGGAGCCTTTGGGAGGTAATTAAGACATGAGAGAGGAGCCCTCATGAATGTGGTTTGTGTCCTTATATAGGAGATTTCATAGAGCTTCCTTGGCCCTTCCACCATATAGGATACAGGGAGAAGGCATCATCTGTGAACCAGGAAAAAAGCTCTCATCTGACACCAGCTCTGCTGATGCCTTCATCTCGGATTTCCTAGTCATCAGCACTATGAGAAGTATAACTCTGTTATGTATAAGCAACTTAGTCTATAGTATTCTGCTATACCAGCCCAAATGAACTAAGACACTCACCAACATAAATGTTTATATTGTGTCCATACACAGATGTGTGAGGTAGAAGATATTGAAATAGAAAGAAGTATGAGGAAAGAAATTGCTTTCTAATTTGTCTTGTTCACATAAATATGTTCATGTGGGTCTCTGCTCCCTATCCCATTTCCTGCCATTCAGAAAACATAAGTATTGAAAATTAAGGCTAGAGAAGGCCCAATTTAAAGACATGGTTAGACTAAACCTCCACATCACTATATTTAGGGTTTCTCCGTCTTTTAGAATTGTTTTTCTAGCTAAGGTAAGACAGATAAGATGTATAGGGTTTGATTGTTTCTATAAGCTAGTGTGGACATAAACAATCTAGGAGTTTCTGGTTTTAGTGAGCACCTTTCTTAAGCTTAAGGAGAAGCAAATTTCTTTCCTTGTTATGATTTTTCTTACACGTGTTTTTGGGGGTATGAAATGAACCCTAGCATCCCTAACCCAAAGAATGCACAGGGTTTGAGATGTGAGTGCACTGGAAAGAAAGAGCAAAGATTTTTGCATTGGTCTTGACTTTGGCTCTGCCTCTTGCTATAAGTGGCATTCACAGGTGACTGTGAGCCTACAGGAGGTGTGCATTCAGGATCTGGGATTTTAATCAGCTATTACCTCCATTGCAATAGAGATCCAGCCATTCTCTCAAGATCTTTCAGACAACTCTGCTAGCATCTTCGATTATCTGCTTTCCCCTGAGACTAAACTCTAAACTTTATGCCCAGAACAAAAACAATTTTCAGTATTGTCATGCGGGGGCTGGTAATTATGTATAAACTGCCTAAAATAATTGTATATGTTCTTTAAAGTGTTTGTCTCTGAAACCAGTTGTTTTGAAATATAAATTCTTTGTTACTTTTAAATTCTTTATAAATGGTAAGAAGTGCAGAAATGTATTTGTAAAATATATATTTTTTAAAGCTAGCTCCAAATAACTCCATTTTTTTTTTTTAGCATATGTACATTATCTTTGTAAGTTTTGCTATAACTTTCATCCTGTAGCCTCCATGAAGGAGAATAGCAATAGAAAGTATATACGACTGGGCACGGTGGCTCAATCCTATAAATTCCAGCACTTTGGGAGGCCAAGGCAAGAGGATTGCCTGAGCTCAGGGATTCGAGACCAACCTGGGCAACTTGGCGAGACCTCATCTCTACCATAAATTTTTTAAAAATTAGCCCTGGGTGGTAGAGTGTGCCTGTAGTTCCAGCTACTTGGAAGGCTGAGGAGGAAAGATTGCCAGATCCCAGCAGGTCGAGGCTGCGGTGACCATGAGTGTGCCACTGCACACCAGCCTGGGCAACAGAGTGAGATTCCAACTCAAAAAAAAAAAAAAAAGGTATATCAAATAAGTATTTCTTCGGTGACCAAGGCACAACAATGTCCCTGAATAAAATTACTTTTTGCTGCATGCATAAGTTGTTTAGCCAGTTTGCTTAACTCTAATCCGAGTGTGTGCACACACACACATACATGTTGTTTAGAGTTAAACAAATTGGCTCACACCTGGAATACCAATGCTTTGGGAGGACAAGGCAGGAGGGTTGCTTGAAGCCAGGAATTTCAGACCTGCCTGTGCGTGTGTATGTGAGTGTGTGTATTTGTGTTTACAAATAATAAGAAATCAGCTAATAATATATGAGAGCTTTCTTCATGTCAGCTAGTATGCTAAATAGTCACTTACATTGTTTAATTTAACTCCTTCAACAACTCCATAAGGTAGATAACAATCATTTTTATTTAGAATTAAGGAAATGAGGCTTAGAGATAAGTAACTTTCTCAAGAACATGCATGTAATGAGTGATAGGGCTGAGGATAAGTGTATAAAGCATGAATTCTAACCCAGTTCACTTATTTTTTGCTGAATCTCAAGTTTCTTTCTCAGAAAATGATAGCCTCATGAATCTTCAGTAAGAGGCATAGGAAAGCCTTGCAAAAACTCTTAACCACACTGTTAGGAACTAAAATATCTGAGATGTTTCTATTTCCACACTACAATATAGTAATCTGTATTTTTTCTGAATTCTTTCCTTTTTGAGTTTCTCATGGCTGCTTCTTCTAAAGTTTCAAATTTATTGTGTGCCTTCCAACCTCAGCAGACAAATTACATGAAGTCAAGACTAGCTATTGGGGGTGCTGTTTGTTTTCCATATGAAAGGAAGGGATGGGTGGGAAGGAAAGCATTGGTTGGAGGGCAATGGGTATAGCTATTCTATAGACATTGAATTACTACCCTCATATGACATATTCTAGTACCTTTTCTTCTCCCTTTTCCATGATGCCCATTCACTCTGAACTTAAGAATACTTTGGGTTTCTAACAAGTCGGTAGATTCACTTATTCTGGAAAGATATTATTAAACCTGGTAGTAGATCGAATATTTTCTATCTATCTGTCAAAAATAAATTAAAATCTCCTTTCTTTTTACGGTACAGTCTCTAATATGTTTGTTTCTATAGAGTTATTCATATATTTTCATTTTATTGAGGTCTTGCAAGGAAAGGTAGTTAGACACATGGGCGCAGGCCACAAACTTGAAATAGTAGCTTCTTATTTACACTTATTTTTAGAGGCAACAATAGATTGATGTAAGGATCTAAAATTTCAATAGCATCAATCTAATCTTTAGGCATGCCAGTGTTCTGTTGCACGTGGTTTGGAAATACTGCATGCCTTCCTGGAGCCCCGGTTTTTGTAGACATGTCATCTTGTCAACATGCAAAACTCTCAATGGCTGTTAACATGAGTTACTTCTTTTTTTCTTTTTCATTTGACCCTCAGAAATGTGCATGTTGAAAGATTTAACGTTTTTTGTTAAATAGATGAAAGTACAAGAGTAACAAATAACAACAGGGCTTGTCAATCATACAGAAACTTCACGTTTTCCCATTATAGTTTTGCAGGCACCCATCATTTACTTCCTCGGCTGTTGTGTGTGCTAATTCAGTACTTCAGGCAATGTCCTTCCTTTTTTTGTTGTTGTTGGAGTCTCACTCTGTCACCCAGACTGCAGTGCAGTGGCATGCTCCCGGCCACCGCAGCCTGGACCTGCTGGACTCTGGCGATCCTTCCGCCCCAGCCTTCCAAGTAGCTGGAACTACAGGCGCGTGCTACCACGCCCGGCTAATTTTTTATTTATTGTAGAGATGAGGTCTCGCCAAATTGCCCAGGCAGGTCACGAACTCACGGGTTTATGCAATCCACTCACCTCGGCCTCCCAAAGCACTGGGATTAGAGGCTGAGCCACCGAGCCTGGCTGTTCTTTCTTTCTTTCTTCTGATGCAAAGGTTAAACACATAAAATATTACATAACTTGTTACTTTTAAGTAAAGATATTTGAGTTTGTGTCTGTGATAATTATCACCTTATGTGTTTTTTGAACATTTCTGAATACTCAAATACACATATTCTTCAATCTAACCTCAAACCAACCTCAGGAAGTAGGACGAGTATTTTTAACTACAACTCATATATGAAAAGGTTGGTAACTGTGTGAAGAATTTTAGTTGGTGGTAAATCTGAAATTGAAATGAAGACTTTTGACTCCTGGGACACGGGTTTTTATATTAATCTATATTTTTCTTCAACAATTAAACTTTAACTTCAAGATAATTTTTCCTTTTTTCAGGACAGGTAGAGAGGGTGTGTGTGTGTGTGTGTGTGTGTGTGTGTGTGTGTGTGTGTGTGTGTGTGTGTGTGTGTTGAAATTGAAGGACTGCAAGACATAGAATGGAAAAAATTCAAATGATAAATCATAGAAAAGGATAAAGGAAAAACAAACCTGTTTAGTAACTGCAGGGAAATATCAGACTCAGCTGGGACCCTTCATAATCATGGAGAAGAAGTCATATTCACAAAATCCGTAAGAGATTCCACTGCTCAGCTTCAGGACCAGGACAACACACAAAAGGATAAGAGTCCTCTCTTCAACCCAAGTTTGGCACATGTGTCAAGCTGACGTCTCTGCCCAGCCTGCATATCATCCTCTTTTGTTTTCTCAAGATATAAACTTCAGGGAAAGCTATCAGATTAACCATGTGGTGAATGCCTACTTCTTTTTTCTTATGCCTATCACAGCTGTTATGTGAGAAATTAACTGAAAAAGAACAAAACACAGATGTCTCTGTCTCTTCAGGGGGGAGTCAAACAGGCATATTACTTAAGCACTGATGGGCATGAAAATCATTATGTGATTGCCCAGATTTTTCTCTAATTATCATAGAATTATGAGATTTTGCAATTGGCCTACAGACAGTTAAGATAGGGGAAAGTAGGAAAGTATTTTAATATTGAAGTATCAAAAAATAAATGATTTTAAGGTAAATATCTTTCCCTAGCCCTTTACTGGTAAGACGGAAAAGAGAGAGAAAAAGGAATAACTCTCATTTCAGAAAGAACAACTTTTATGTCTAAGATGTTTTCTATATTTTGTTGGACAAGAAAATGGAAAATGATAAAAAGGAGACTTTATGATTTCTAGATTAGATTAATTCAGATCCCAAAGAAAACACTTTAATTGTATTATTTCAAGGACTGTGACAAGAATATGAAAAGGTGAATAAAGGAAAGTTGGGTTTTTTGTTTGTTTGTTTTTAACTTTTCACACATAAGGAGCCATGACTACTTATATGATGTAGGTATATCCATCATATTCAGTAAAGATAGAGAATTATCTTTCAGTAATTAAAAGAAAATGCTGTTTATAGGAGAAATTTTCTGTGGGCGGTAATGTTCTAGTCGGTAAATTAATCTGTATCACATTTTAATTAAAAGTTTCAACATTTAAAAAAGTTTAGCAAACAAAAGAACTTTAGAAATGAATTCCTGCCTTATATAATTCTTATTAGTGGAACAACTTTTGCATTGGACACTATTGCCTTGTAAGTTATCAAATGTAAGGTAGTATTGGAGGAGAAGAAGAAACACAAGTATTGATACCTAACATGGGTAAATCTATATTATCAATCACCTTGTTATTGCCTTTACATGAGAAGAAATCAAGGACCCCATAGCCTTGGTGAAAAACCTAGACCCATTGTTAAATGATACTTGAATATATGAAGAAATATATACTTCCTAACTGGTGTAGTCTCCCCACATTCTCCATCTACATCTTACCCACTTTTGAAGCTCAAACTCAATTTCATCTCCTTTGTAAAATGTCCCTTGTTACCCAGTCTCAACTGCTCTCTGCCCTTTGTCACCAAAATGTGTTCAGTTAGTATTTATCTGGATCATTCACTTGGCAGTTGGTCATATTGTACATTATGACATGACTTTTCTTTCCTTAAAAATGTTTTAAATCTTAAAATCTAAATTTCTCATGTTGATTTTGTCTCCTCTTCCCAAGGCGATCATAGCTTTTTAAAGAGCAGAAATAATTTTATTAATTTTATCCATGATAAGAGATAGTATAATTTTTGTACAATAAACACTCATTAACTTTTATTTTATTTGAAAACATAAAAGAGAAATAATATATCAACAATATAGCAAATGATTCACTCAGAGAAGAGAAAAATGAATACACAAGAAGAAGTTTGGAAAATCTTCAAGAAACAGACAGGATCCTGAAAGATAAAATAACTTGGAAAGAACGTGCATGCTAGATGAAGCATCTGAAGTAAACTAACCAGCATGAAATGTCAGCGTAGCATGGATTTAAGACATTACTGCCTAAAGAAATTAACTGTCTGTCTCCCAAGGGTCCATGAATAATTGTTAGATGGCTCAATATGACATTAAAGATGAGATTTGGAGTTGCCATGATTTGCTAGTGAAATCATGACTATTACCTTGAGCACTGAGTCTAAGATATAGAATTAACATAATTTAATAAATTCCACTTTTTCTTTCTCCAACCATTTCATTGGACTTTTCTGTAGACTTGTAACTATGGATGAATAAAACTATGTTTTGCTCAGGAAAACACATATATTACCTGTCTTCCATAGGTAAATGAAGAAGTGAGAATATGAAAAAAAGCAGCAGCAATAGGAAGCCTGAATAAAACCAAGACTGACCAGTGTGCTAATCCCTGTTTTCAACCCATAGTCCAGAATTATACTATATTGAATATGTGATTCTTTACTTTATTCATGATGTACAAATCTTTAATCATAACTGATTAACAATGAAATACAATTTTAAAAGAATCCTATGGTAAACTGCGTCAAGATCCTAGAAAGAAATGCATGGCACTGTTAGCTGGGATTTTTGAGACACTCTTGCTACATTTCTTTTTATACCATGTTTTTCCTAATATATGCTTCCCTTCATCTGCCCAGTGCCTGACATTACCAAGTAGTTAAATAGCCTAAGGAATTCTTCAAATTGCCTAACCCCAGAACCCATTAGAGGTATGAAAAGGTGTTTAGTTTTGTCAGAAGTTTGTAACATTCCCAGCACATCCTACCCACGAGAAAAGCGAATTCTAAGCATACACTGCAAGAGTCCCACAAATTTTTTTTCCCCTTAGCCAAAAAGTATTAACTAAGGAAATGGAAGAGACTTTTTTTTTATTGGTACTACTTGCAATTGGCAAATAATAAAAGTCTGTACTTCTAAATGAACGTACAGCCTAGTGGTCAGACTAATATTGAAAGGTAGGATTGAAGGAATCAAAAAGCAATGTTGAAGGACCAGCAACAGCAAGAAACTGCTGTACCCATAGGACTGCAGAGGCAAGGGAGACAATGTTGCCACCAGAGCTGGGTTCATAGCAGAGACCTGTGGGAAGATCTGCCTGACAGGAGTTACTGTTAGAAAAGAACACAACTTCTGCTGGAACCATGGTGAAACTGGGCTAGAACAAGTTACAAACAAAAATAATCTTTCTTTTTATTCTCAATATCCTCCTGGTACCTCCCATTGCCCAAATATACCCAAAAGCCAGTGGATAAAGGAGTATGGATCATGGAAGGAAAAAAGGTCACTATCCTGAGACCTAGAGCAAGAGAGAAAATGAGAGTGAATATCTAAGGGAAAATGGAAAATATTCGACATAAGCGTTACTACTAACTTCATAAATTATGTTTTCGCATAAATCTATAATTTCATATATCAGATTTGTTCCAAGAATTACTTTTTCTTTTTACAAATTTGTATTGCATGTTTACAATTTTCCCACATAGCAGTTGCTATAACAGGTAATAAATGTATTAAAGTAGCTCTTTCCCCATATAGTTTTCAGTCTACTTAAGACCTAAGTTCTATCAAAATAAAAGTCTAAAATAATGCAAGAATTAAATGTAGAAGGCAAATTTATAAAGCTTATATCTTTCAAATGAATGTCAAATTAGATGTGAGACAATAGTTGGATAAGGGATAATCCCTTTGCTTTGTCAGAGCTAATGCCATATTTATGGGAGAAGAGGAGTATCTTCCTCTATAAAAAGAAAAGTTTTCTAGGACATTCTTTTCTCTTATTCAATCCTCATGTCTTCCAGCCCCATCTTTCTTCTACAGGGCCATGAAACTAAGGTCAGTTTATAGCAGGTATTGACATGAAACATTTTCTCCTCATCTCTAATTTCTCTTCTCTTAGCCCTTAACTGATACATATTTTTCAAGATAGTTTTAATTCCCCAATGGCAAGATTCAGCAGCATTTTCCACTTCTTATATTGTCAAATTATTGCATTATATTGTAGAGTAGACTCAGAAACCAAATGTGAAAGGTAATATTAATTAATCTACATGTGTCAGACTAGGAAACTGAGGTATAGAGAAATTGCTCAGGGGCACTCAGCTAACATCTAGTAGAACAGGTATTCAGTGATGATCTTTTGTCTGTAAGATAAAGACGAAACTCTTTTCATAAAAAGGCCTTCACAACCTGCCCCTCCTCTATGGTTCACCTTTATCTCTATCCACTTTTCTTATAAATTGCTATGGATTGAATTATTGTCTCCCCTTTCTTCCAAATTCACAAATTAAAGACCTAAACACCAGTATGATGGTATCTGGAGATGAGGCTTTAAGGAGTTAATTAGGTTTAGTTGAGGTCATGAGAGTAGAAATCTCATGTTGAGATGAGTGGCCTTATTAAAAGAGGAAATGATAAAGATTGCTGGCTCTGCCATGTGAGGACAAAATGGTGCCACTTTCAAGCCAGGAAAAGGGTTCTCACCAGAAAAGGAATTAGATGACACATTGACTTTCAATGTCCCAGCCACCCTCCGGAACTGTGAGAAATACGTTTCTGTTTCCTACGACCCAGGGAATGATATTTTGCTATTACAACCTGAACTGACAAGTGGTATACCTTGCTTTTAAAAAAAAAAAATCACCTTGCTCTGCATCTTGCCTTTATTATGCTGTTTCCTCTATCCTGAATGCTCTCTATAATCTCCACTCCTCCCACATACCGTCACTAACTCTAAACTCTCTTATATGTGGTAATATTCTATTTGCTTTTCAAAGCTAAGCTCAGTTACTCCCTATAAGTCCTTCTCTGACCTTTTTGGTAAAACAAATCCTTCTCTTAGCACTTTTTCAAGAAGGTTTATTAGAGAAATATATATTCTGTTTCCTTAAAAGTTTGAACTGATTATATGAACTTATCAGCATCTGGCAAGTTTTATTGCAATCTAGAAATTTTCAACATTTGTTACATGAATGAGATAATGAATGAAAGATGGAAAGGATATAAATGTTTATGTTTAAGCCACCCAAAACATGAACAAGAAACTTGTGTTTGTAGTGTATTATTTGAAACAGTTCATCTTCAAAGGATGAAGAAGATTCAGTTTAAGACTGAGACTGGACCTCATATTTTATCTGTGTTGGAGTGCTACTATTTCATGGCAATGAGTATATAAGGGCATCCGATTTAAAAATAATGATAAATATTTCAAAAGGTATTTCCAACAACTTTAAGTTACTCTTGTGTGCATTGAAATGTGTTCACTCTTCTAACAGAACTTTCAGAAATGGGATACCTCAAAAAACAATGAAACTCTCAAAATTACTAATATGTTCACAAAATCAAAAATTTAACTGCCATTTCACCTCTGATCAGTGTTTTACAAACAACAACCTTCTGCATTGAAATCTCTGGGAAAATTAATAAAATTAAAATAGCTAGACTTTACCCAGACCTCTTAGATCAGACCTTGGTGGATAAGCCAGAAATTTTCATTTTAATAAATTTTTCAGTGAATTTCCAGACACACTAATGTTTCCTTGGATGTCAGCACAGCTTGCTTCTCTATCTCTTTTCAATTTTTACTGACATGAAAATGTTTCAAAGATATTTTTTCTGACCACACTGAAATTGTCACCTTTTTATCCCAATATATTCCATTCTTTATCCCCCTTAATTATCGTTTTTTGTTTTTTGGGTTTTTTTTTTTGAGTTGGAGTCTCACTTGGTCGCCCAGACTGGAGTGCAATGGCTGCTCCCGGCCACTGCAGCCTCGACCTGCTGGGCTCCAGCGATCCTTCCGCCTCAGCCTTCCAAGTAGCCGGAATTACAGGCATACGCTACCATGCCCAGCTGATTTTTTGATTTATTATAGAGATGAGGTCTCGCTGCCCAGGCGGGTCTCGAACCCGCGGGCTCAGGCAATCCACTCACTTCAGCCTCCCAAAGGCGTGGGATTACAGGCTGAGCCACCGAGCCCGGCTATTATCGTTTTTCTAATTTCTAGAATTTATCACTATCTGGAACTCCTTGCATAGTACTCATTTATTAGTTTGTTTGCCCATTCTCAACCTACTTCTCAACAACAAGAATATAAACCATGAAAACAGGTATTTTATAAATATGTTGGTTCATTACTGTATGTCCAGTGCCTGGTAAAGAATTTGACTATTTTAGTATCCAATAAGTATTTGTTAAATAAATAAATGAATCACTCTATCAAATGTTTTTAGTTCATATACTCACAATATTAATATTATTTTAGTTATTTTTTCCCCGTCAAAGAGATATCAACTCTACTTCTCCCCCTCCCCCAAAAAAGCAATGTATAATTTGGATCTGTAGATAAAATTTTCCTTGAAATATATCTTGTTTGTGTTTATCTATCATCACCATCTTTGTGTATTTCTTTGATGTCAAATTCTGGGGTCAAAGATAGGGTGAAGATGAAAGTAAAAGAGAAAAAAAAAAATCAAGAAGTGTCAACCTTAATGGTAGCCATAAATAATGTTTTGCTAAAAGCTGCCTAAGAATAGATGACACAGTCTATGTAGGAGTATGCAAATGATATGCAAATCAGAATCTAATTTTAATGCAAATGCATATGTGGTCTTCCTAACTATTTCATGCACCTGGATAGAGCCCCTAGGAAAATTCTAGTGAAGAGAAATGTGCTCTCAGCAACGTTTTAATGACTGGAGAGCAGAGGGTACCAGAGTGTACCACACCTGGCATGCATTATAAGGTTTGCTATTTAGCAGCTAAAACAAGTTCATATATATAATATTGCTTTTCAGCTTTGGCGAGTCACCAATTTGAACTGCACACACCTTAACTTATCTGTTTTATAAGTGGGTATGGCATTGCTTGACTCAGCCTAGTGGGCAGTGTTTATCAGCTAACATATTGTTTAAAGCAGGCATATGTAGAAATTTTGGAGCCAGAGATTCTGCTAAATGTAAATTATCCCAACTCAGTTATGGTCACATTTCATTATGAAATACCATCCAGTCTGCCTGACTGGGTAATTTGCAATCTACTAGTAACAGGAATTTTTTGAAATGGAGAAAAAAATGTCGAGAAAAACATTTATGGTAAAGTAAGTTTGTCACTGTTGTTGTTTATAAGCAAAGTTGATAGGAGAAGAAACAAAGGCCCACTGGAAATCTCTCAGTTCAAAGACCATAAATGAGAGACAAAGGGATTAAGTATCATTTTGTTTTATGATATTAATAGCAATGCATGATGTTTGTCCATTTTGGAGAATGACAGATAATCATGAAAAAGTACCAACTTATACTTCTGTGTTTCTATAGTCCTTTAGTATTATCAATGCCCTTCCAACTATTACCTCCAATGATTGTTGTGACAACAACGTAGACAGAATTTTATTACAATTCCTATCTTTTAAAAAACTATTTTAAAAAGTAAATTAAACTATTGTTTCTGGTATTATGACTGGTTCTCAGGAAACTTCCTGCATCAAAACACTATGTATTGTATAGATTACATGTTTTGTACTACTGGCCCAACAGAAGCAACTCAATGTTCCCTCTTTAAAAAAAAATGTAGCCCCTATGAGAGAGGAACATGGATATAGAAACACATTTTCAAATGGGAGTTGCAGGATATCTCTGAGAGAGCAAACAATAATAACATTGATGCTGTCAGGATAATAAACTTTGAGCTAATTGTAGGGTAGGGCAACTTCCTGTACTGTTTCAAGTTGGTGTGGGGGGATTAATTTGACCTAGTTTTTAGGTAGAATCTTTTGGCTGCCAGGACTCAAAGAAACTGAAGCAAATCATATAAGCCCATGCTACCCAAACTGTAATCTGAGAATCAACGGCATTAGCATCATCTGGGAACAGGTTAGAAATTCAGACTTTTCTATCCCAACCAAGATCAACTGAATTATAATTCTTATTTTAATAAATTCCTCAGATGATTCTTATGAACATTATAATTTGAGAAAAATTATTATAAAGAGAAGTATTTTCTAATGTGAACCCATCAGACAACTGATTAAAATAAAACACTGAACTCATGGTTACAGACTACTAAGCACTGAAAATAAGAAATATATTGTAGTTCCACTTTTTATTGATAAATCTTCATATTGTTTTCCGTAATGGCAGCACCAGTTTATTTTTCCCCCAGCAGTGTTCAAGGGTTCCTTTTCTCCTCATCCTCACCAAAATTTGTTATCTGTACTTTTTGGTAATAGCAATTTTAATGGATGTTAGGTTATATATTAAAGTAATTTGATTTGCATTTCTCTAGTGATTAATGATGTTGAGCACCTTTTTATATACCTGTTTATCATCTTTACATCTTCTTTGGTCCTTTGTCTACTTTTTAATTGGGTTATTCACTTTTCTACAACTGAGTTGTATGAGTTCTTTATAAATTTTGGATATTAATCCTTTATCAGATATACAATTTGTAAACATTTTTTATCTATCTGTAAGTTGCCATTTCATTTTGTTCATTGTTTTTTGTTGTTGTGCAGAAGCTTTTTTAGTTTGATGTAGTTCTATTTATTTATTTTTGCTTTTATAGCTCGAGTTTTTCATGTGATATCTGGAAAAACAACTCCCAAGGTTAATGTCAAGGAGCGTTTCCCCGATGCTCTTTTTTGGGGGGTTTTGTGCCCCAACTGTCCCTTTTCTGGGCATATACCTAAAGGAAATAAAATCACTATCACATAAAAACATTGGCACTCCCACATTCCCTGCATCATTACTTATGATAGCCAGGGTACGGAAAAAATCTAAATGTCCATCATAAGATGAATGGATAAAAAAATTTTGATGTATGTGCATGTGTGTAAAATGGAATATCATTCAGTCATTAAAAAATGAGATTCCGCCATTTGCCACAACAGGGTTGAAACTAAAAGACATTATTCTAAATGAAATAAACCAGTCACAGAAAGAAAAATATTGTATGATTTCACTTACATGTATGCTCTAGAAGAAAAGAAGAGTCAAAAATACAGAGATAGAGAATAAAACAGTAGTTACTATGGGTAGAGTAAAGAGAAAATAGGGAGATGTGAGAGGTTACAAAGTAGAAGATATATAGGATAACAATCCAAAAATCTAATGTAAAACACGAGGACTGTGGTTAATAAAATTGTACCATATTTGAGATTCTGTCAATATTAGTAGATTTTAGCTGCTTTTGCTACAAAAACAAAACCAAAGTGAGTAATTATATGAGATGATAGATATGTTATTTTGCATCACTATAGTAACATTTTGCTGTCTATATGAATATCTTAAACATATTAAACTTAACATTTTTAAACGTATTTAAATAAAAATATAATTATTTAAATAGAAAGAAGAAAAATACAAGTATATATTACATAACAGGTTAGACATAGTTAAAGATGAAATAAATGAACTGGAATATGTATCCGAAGAAATTATTCAGAATGTAGCACTAAGGAAAAAATGATAAATTCAAAAATGAGCTGGAGAGAGATGTAGGACAGATTGAATATATTACTAATATAGTTGGAATTCAGAAAGAAGACATTAGAGGTCATATTTTGAAGAGTAATGACATAAATTATCCATCACCAATCAAAAGTAATAAATTTAGGTCTTCATAAAAGACATAGGTAGATATTAAGTGTCAGAACACTAAAGACAAAAAAATCTTAAAAGAAGCCAGAGGAAAAAAGAGCTCACCTAAGAAAGAAAAACAAAGAATGACAGAATAGGTCTCAATAGGATAGATGAAAAAATAATAATAATGGAATAATACCAACCAACTTAAAATTCTGAAGCCAGCAAAACTACTTTCAAAAGAAAAGGCAACATTGAAATGCTTAGAGAAAAAAATTAACCTTAAAATTTCCCGTGGAAATTCAACCTGGTTGTGACTATGTCCTATATACGCAACAAGGCCTTTCATCTCTAATCATGGCCCTTGTTCTTAAAACAAGCTTGTATAACTAAACTTTATTTACCTGTAAAGGGTTATTTCTTGGCAAGCACATTTCTTATTAATCTTATTCCTCATCATAGTAAACTTATTCCTAAGCGTCAATGCATATTCTGGTCATTTGTCCTTTTCACAAGGTTTTTGTATGACCCAAACAATTGATTGCTCACATCCAATTATGTCTAATTTCCAGTATGTAACTAACTAAAGAACTTCCATTTTGTAATCCCAATAACATGCGCACATGGTTTGTGTTTTATAAGAACTTAGAACTCAGCTATTTTTTGAGCATTTTATTACGATTCTATTTCCTTTCTCACTTAATGAATACTGTGGAATATTAAACAGAATATCAGAATGTAAATAGCAGAGGAGATTGTTTTAGTGCTCATTTCAAATATCTGGGCAAGGGATCTAAAGAGTTTAGCCTTTACTTTTCTAATGTTTTTGCTTCCCACCCTGGTCTCTACTCTGCTTTCACCCGAATTTTGATAGACCAGACTTTACCTCCTTACTATTTTAATCTGCATTACTTCTGTTGTGACCTACCAATGAATATTAATTTATCATATTTAAAGCACTCTACAAATACCAAGGCTCTGAATCCAGATCAATAATTTAGAAGTCTGAAATTTTCCAGCAATCTCATTCCCAAATTTTTCTCTTTCAGAATCTAATGCTTCCAGGGTTGATTGGGATTTTTAAGCTTTTCATATGCAGCTCCACAACCCTTAGGTTCTGATATTCACTCCTCTCATCACCTGGGATTTTGTTTCTAATAGGTTTTTGCTCATTTTATTGCTAGGGTCTTTGATCTTCTGCCGTTATTTTAAAGTTGTTTTCTCCCTTTATAGAGGGCAAACACTTTGTGCTTCCTATGGGCAGTTCTGTCAAAGGAGCTCACAAAAGTGAGCATTGGTCCCTGAGTGCAGAGATCTTCCCCAACAAGTACTGGCACACTACAAGTGGAAAGGGATTTGGTCTGATGTGTTTCACACTGTATTTTGAAACATTGTTTTCTCTGACATCTAATCTCTGCTGCCAAAATGTTGGTCCATTTTACCAGATTCCTTAACTCACAGTGGTTTTTCTTTTAGAGGCTTCATTTTCTCCCATTTCAATCTCCTCTGGAAAGAGAGGGAAGTGTTCCAATTATATTGTCACGTGTTGAAATACCAAATGAGGGACAAGTTTAAGTTATCTCCCACTGTGCTCTGTATTTCATGAAAATTAAGTTATGGGGACTGAACCTCTGTTTCTAAGTTCTAGATTGTTCCTTAGCAGTTAAGAAATTCTTGGATGTTTCACTAGTGGAGGCTACCTTGCCAAAAGCACAGAGAGAACTTTACTAGTATATGAACAACTCCCTAATTTGACTTGAATTCTCTCATTGTCATTTATACTATATGATTTCCAACTCCTTCTGAAAGATAGGGAGAGACCCTAATAATTGAAGCATTCTACTTACTCCTGCCTGTGGGCTATGAATCATTATCATCCTTCCAGTGGGCAACTTGCCAGGTCACATGATTTCAATGCATTTAGTCCAGTTTAGCTCTGTGTTAGGATTGTCTTCTAAGACCAATTCTCTTTTTATTCCTCAGTACAAGAATGCTCTCCCTCCCATTTTAATTGGGTGCATAGTTTTCCAAAATAAGAATACATTTCTCAGAGCCATTTTTTGCGAAGTATGTTCATAAGGTTATGTTCTGGCCAATGGGAAGTAAGCAGAAATGTATGACATTTTCAGAGATTCTTACCTAAAAAACATTGCGTGTTCCCTTTGTTTTTATGTTTTTGACTGATGAAAACATAGGTGATAAGATCATATGACCAAGTATAACACAAAACAGAAAACTCCTGGACTTCAAATACCATACTATGCTGTATGAACTTTGGAGTGCCAACCTAGCCTTTTATGTGAAACAGAAATATACTTCTAACCTGTTTCAGCCAGTTATTTGAGAGATTTCTTTCCCTCACACACCAACCAAATCCTAACATCATATAAGCTCTGTAGAAATGTCCTACTTGATCCTTGAAGCCCAATTTGCTTGCTCTTACCAGCTCTACACTTGACTTGTTTTTCCATTTTTCTTAATCTTTGGGACATGGAGAGAACTTTATTAGAATATCAACAGCCCCTTGATTTTGACTTATGTTATCTCATTCAAGTCAAACTCTCTTATTTAAAGTGGGAAACTTTGAAAGAGAGGGAGAGAATCTCTCTTCATTTGTACCCTTGCTTCTTCCTTTCTGTTTGAAATGTGGGCCCGAACCTAGGTCTCTGATTTCAGTGTACTGCCGAGCCACAGCTTCCATTTTTTTTCTCCTCAACCTAGTGATTCCACAAATATTCTTGAAGATACCATTTGAACCTACTAAATTCTGCATCTTCTAGAGCCATAAGACATCCACGTGGGCAGAACTGAACACAAATGTTTATTCGAGAAAAAGAGTTTGTGTTCTCCAGCTTGTCCCCTAGTCGTCATCATAGTAGAAGGCTTTGTAAACTGTTTATTGTACTTTACCTTTCTACGTAGAACAGATGAAGAAACATAGAAAGAAAACTCACTTTTATGGAAAGAGAATATATTGAAAGCACACAAATAAGTGACATGAAAGTGGCAAATCTCTTATCTGTCAAAATATCTTCCCTCTGTTTCACTCTCCAACCAAACGCCTTTGAATGGTAGGATGTTATTTCTGCTACCATGCTGAATTGACCTTCTCTGGCCACCTTCCCAGAGATGCTCCTAATTTCTCCCATATAAATGTCTCAATTATTTTCAGTAGCATCAATGGACAATAAAAAGGTCTGCCCTTACCTCAGTTCTAGAACAGAATGTCCATTATCATTAATGATGATCATAACCTGAGAAAGGAGTCAATTGACCTCTTAGCATATGCCCTCAGGCTACATAATAAGGCTTCCCTGGGCATTTGGTATGCATTTGATAGGACAGGATTAATTCAGCATAAAAATATTCTCTGGCCTATTTGAACTTTAAGTAGAATACAGAATGACCTACTTTGACAATATATTTAACTTTTCTCACAGTTACAATTTTTTTGAACTCTTTGTTCATTACCTAGCCAAAGTGTTTATGTGAAAAGATTCTTAAACTATTACATCTACACCTGTACTGGAATGTTAATACTCTTTTTTTATTACCACCATTTTGTCAAGAAATAGTCATGGCAGAAAGTAAACAGGAAATTAGTATTAGCAAGAGATGAAAAGTAAATCTTTAGAAATTCCATTTGGCAGGGATTTCTGATCTGATAATACACTAGGACACTTAAAGAAGGAAGAGTCTGCCCCAGGACAATAAAATTTATAAAATGGAAATGCAATACTTCAAACAAAATCAAATTAAACTTTCATTAAAAAACGTAGTTGTTAGGTGAGCCAACAAAACTTAAAATTTCATCAATTGTGTTCACTCTTCTAGCCTCCAAATCAGAAATATTTTAAAAACCTCTGAAAAGAAAACAAACACTGATTACTAGTATTGCTATGGTTCAAATTTTGGTGAGTCATCATCACATGCTTAAACAGCTCTTCCACCTCAAACAGGTTCTGATCCTATGCAAATGCAAAACCATTCATTATTTCATGTAATTTTATTTTTCTGTTTTTAACAATATGGTAACATTTGAATAACTTGATTTATATTTCTTCTGTAGCACTCACTAGATATAAAGCATTCACATTGTGGATCTAGCCCTCAACAAATTGTGAACTGTGAGTCCTAAATTACACTTAGAATTACATGGCATAGTTGTATGTTTAAAATGTGAGGGTTCTGATCTTGAACTATATTATAAATCAGTCGGCCACTAATATAGGTCTCATCTATCCAAAATGAAAACATTCAGGTATATTAGAGGAAATTATTACAACTAATTACTTATCACTAGTGACAAAATTAACAATGGGTTAAAGACTGAATTTTTCAATAAACATGATTTTTATTTTTAAACATATAGCTATGCTTGTTCACAATTATTTGTGCCACGACTTCTTCAAAAGCTTCTTTATAAATAAAATTCCAAGGAAAATTACAATGCTGGCTAATGACAACTAAAAATGCATAAAAACTTTGATAAGCATAATTTAGACAATTACAATGTAATGCAAAGTGGAAAGCCTATGATTTAAATAAAGTAACCTGATATGATATCAACAAACTGGATTTTATTGACTTGCTTTGGCAAGGGAGAACGTAAGGAATCAATTCTAAATTGGCTTCTCATCACAGGAAGTGAATGCACAATTTTTGTTGTTTATGAATTGAACTCAGAAATCCTTGAGTTGGGGTGTAAGAAGAAGACTAAATTGATTGTTTTTTTTAAGATAAAGACTTATGCAACTAGAGATTCTGAGAAAAGATGAAACTGTTATAAATGTCATAATATAGTCTGTGGTTCTGGTTACATAACCAACAATGAAGAGTGGTCTTTCCAGTTCTTGGTCACCACAGCTTTTGGTCATCTTTTGGCTAGGCCAAAGGGTGGCCACAAAAGTAGTCTCATTCCAGATTGAAAGCACTGTCATGATTTCTGAAACAATCTTAAAAAAAAAAAAAAAATTAGGGCCAAGCCAGAGTCTGATCTTGCTTCTTTAGTTAAAGGATATATTTTTGATTGATCTGATATAACAGTGGCTGTATAGAAGCATGTAAGACTGGAGACCCACACAAAGTAGAAAGGAATGATGACTGACCCTTGTAAAATGCTTCTAAGCCATGTGCAGAAATTACTGAACTCAGGACAAGAAAATATGGATTAGAAAATATAGAATTTACCTTGCAGGGCCAAGTGCCCCACTCCATTAGTTTAGAGGAGAATTCTACTTGGCTAACAGTATTTATTCAAGAGTAACACAAATTGTTGGTAATGGCACAGATATCACCTT
Source organism: Carlito syrichta (assembly GCF_000164805.1). Lineage (NCBI taxonomy): Eukaryota > Metazoa > Chordata > Mammalia > Primates > Tarsiidae > Carlito > Carlito syrichta. Next base: position 763,972 of record NW_007250817.1, read on the forward strand.
GACTGGCTGGTAGAAAGTCTAAGGATACTAGATTTTCTATTATCACATGGGTCATATAGTTTAGACTCATCTTTGAGCTTTAAGAGCTCAGAAAGTATAATTTAAAATTTCAAATAAGATGAACAACAAATTTCGGATTGCCTATTCCAATTGTATAACCCTCATTTAAAAACCATTACCTGAATGATGTGCATAAAAAGTTAATCAATATTTCTACTAAGTAGTTGTCCAGAACAGCATAAAGTGGCTTCTTGTGATATGTTCCTATGCACATGCCTCTATGAGATGTTGTCCAAAAAGAACCCAGGAATCACAGATTCCTGAAGTCTGACAATTACACTGCAGACATACGTAGCTTAGAGTGAGGGAAACCAAAAAAGGCTTGATGTCTGGGTATAAAAAAAAAAAAGGTATTCCACTGGGGTGTTGATATCATTAACCTTAAGAGTAGTTCATCAGTTATCTCTTTCTTGAAGAAAACAAATTGTCTACATGTAGGTGAATAACTCGTGTTATCCTCTTAAAAAATAGATTCTTAGGGTCTCATCCTTGATCTCCAGGTCAAGTTTTCCTGGCAGCAACCTGGATTTAATTTTTTCTTAGCATACATTTCTTAATTTTAATATCATCTACTATCTGGAATAGGTTAAAAATTATTTTTAAATAAAAGGTCTGGCTTCCTTTGCTTAACATTCTTTCCCTCAATTTATCTCTTTCTTTTCCAATTTTATAAGGAGCAATAAGAAACCAGGCAGTATTTTCAACACTTTGCTTGGACATCTTCTCAGCTAGATCCCCAGTTCATAAGGCACGTTTCCTACTTTCCATGTTACTACTGGTGGTAACGTTGACAAGACTCCCACTGTTGTATTATAGGGAACTTCCCCTCTACCTCTAGTTTCCAATATCTCCTCACATTCTTTTGAGGCCTCCCTGATAGTACTGATGGTATTTTCAAAGTCCATATTGCAACTAATCCTGCGTTCAAAGCACTTTAAACTTTTACTATGACTCTCCTCAATGCTCACTATCTAGTCCAAAAACCACTTCCACATTTTAGATTTTTGCACAGCAGCATTCCACTTTCAAGTACTGAAATCTGTGTTATTTATCTATTAATATGTAACTCCTACAAAGAATACATACCAGCAACTTGAAATAGTAAATATCATTTTACAGTTTTTGTGGGTCAGAAATCCAACTGGATCAGAAATCCAACCGCAGCTGTCTGGGTGCCTCTGACTCAGGTTCTCCCACAAGGTTGCAGTGGTGTTTGCTGAGGCTGCAATCTCCTCCAAACTAAACTAGGGAAGAATTTACTTCTAAGGTCACTCGTGTGGCTGTGCACAGGCCTCAGGCCCTCACCAGTTTGTTAGCTGGAGACAGCAATTCCTTGCTACCTGGGCATCTCCATGGAACAGCTCATAACATGAAAGCTGTCTTCACTCAGATTTGAGTGAGAAAGAACCCCCCTGCTCCTAAAGAAATGTCACAATCTTTAAAAAACAAACAAAAAAAAACCTTGGCGGTGACATACTATAACCTTTACCATATGCTGCTCATTAGAATCAAGCCACCATGTCCAATCCACATTCAATGGTACAGGACTCCACAAGTTTATGAAGACCAGAAGGCTGGGATCATTTAGACCAATTTAGAACCTGCCTACCACAAGGACAAGTCTGTTTGGAATAAGACTGCAAAGGATGAATCTAATTTTTCTAGAGTCATACAAAATCAGTGCTCTGAAACAACAATGTAATCAAAGCTTAGAGTGAACAAGTGACTCACCTCTCCAGTGAATGCCAGGAGGTGCAAATGTCCTTGAACGATAAGCACATAAGTGTGAGGATCTCAGCTGAATCTTCAAATTGTGGAAAATTCCCTCCATACATAAACAAACCTTTATAATATAAGCGGAGTGAGTTTTATTGACTTACTTCAGCAAGAGAAAACCACCACAAAGACAATTCTAAAATTGAGTCTCAGTAGGGAAAGTAAGTGCATATTTTTCGTTGCCGAGAAGGTAGACTCAGATTGTTAAAAGGGGGATATTAGAAGCAGGGTGAAGTCTTTGGATTGACTGGTGTAAGCAAGGCAAGATTTTGAGCAAATAAGTGTTGTTCAAGTCGCAAAATAGTCTTCAGCTGTAATTGTATGAGAGTGGTTGTTTCAATTTTTAAGTGTCACCACTTAAGAAGCACTAATAAGATCATTGCCTAATATAACATATAGTCACACTTTGGAGATACTGAAATGAAGCAAATATGACAATGAGAATCACACAAGTTTTTTGCTTTCCTGGTGTCTATGAAAGTTGTGGTTACACAAGACTATAGTCTATTGAATGTGTGGAAGGGTTATGTATAAAAGAGCATCCTTACTAAAAGTATATACCTTAACTAAAAGATGCTTTATAGCTGCAAATGCTGGGGATCATTTGAGCCTTCAGCAAGTCAATCATTTTGCTGTTGGAGGATCTTGCCTTAATGTTGACAGTAGCTGACTGATCAGTGGGGTGGTTGCTGAAGTCTGGCGTGACTATGGCAGTTTCTTAAAATAAGACAAAGTTTGCTATGTCAACTGACTTTTCCTTTCATGAAAAATTTCTCTGTAGCATGTTATGCTGCTTGATAGCATTTTACCCACAGTAAAGCGTCCTTCCAAACTGGAAACAGTTCTTTCAAATCCTACTGTTGCTTTATCAACTAAGTTTATGTCACATTTGAAATCCTTTGTTGTCATTTCAACAATACTCAAAGCATCCTCAGCAGGAGTAGATTCCATGTCAAGAATTCACTCTCTTTGTTCATCCATAAGAAACAATTCCTCATCCATTCAATTTTTATCATGAGACTGCAGCAATTCAGTCACATCACCGGGTTCCATTTCTGGATATAGTTATCTTGCTATTTCTACCACATCTGCAGTTACTTCCTCCACTGAAGTCTTAAACCCCTCCAAATATTCCCTGAGAGTTGGAATCAACTTCTTCCAAACTTCTCTCAATGTTTCTATTTTGACCCCTTCTCATAAACCACGAACATTCTTAATTGCACATAGAATGGTAAATCCTTTTCAGAAGGTTACAATTTACTTTGCCCAGATACATCAGAGGAGTCACTGTCTATGACAACTATAGCCTTTTGGAATGTATTTTTTTTTTGAATTGGAGTCTCACTCTGTCGCCCAGACTGGAGTGCAGTGGCCGCTCCCGGCCACCGCAGCCTCGACCTGCTGGGTTCCCGCGATCCTTCCGCCTCAGCCTTCCAAGTAGCTGGAATTACAGGCATGCGCTACCACGCCCAGCTGATTTTTTGATTTATTGTAGAGATGAGGCCTCGCTGCCCAGGCAGGTCTCGAACCCGCGGGCTCAGGCAATTCACTCACCTCAGCCTCCCAAAGGCGCGGGATTACAGGCTGAGCCACCGAGCCCGGCTGGAATGTATTTTTTTAATAAGACTTGAAAGTTGAAATTACTCCTTGATCTATGTGCTGCAGAATGGATCTTGTGTTAGCTGGCATGAAAACAGTATTAACCTCCTTGTACACATCCATCAGAGCTCTTGGGTGACTACCATTGTCAATGAATGGTAATACTTTGAAAGTAATCATTCTTATGAGCAGTAGGTCTAAACAATGGATTTAAAATATTTAGTAAACTATGTGGTAAACAGATGTGCTGTCATCCAGGTTTTATTTTTTCATTTATAGAGCACAAGCAGAGTAGAGGTAGCAAAATTCTTAAGGGTCCTCAGATTTTGGGAATGGTAAATGGCCACTGACTTCAACTTATAGTCACCAGTTGCACTAGTTTCTAACAAGAATGTCAGCTGTCTTTGAAGCTTAGAGACTGGGCATTATATTTTTCTCTCTAGCTTTGAAAGTCCTAGATGGCATCTTCTTCCAATAGAAGGCTGTTTTGTCAACATTTAAAATCTGTTGTTTAGTTCAGCCCCTTTAATTAATTACTTTAGCTAACTCTTCCCAATAGCTTGCTGCAGCTTCTCCATCAGCACTTGCTGCTTCATCTTGCACTTTTATGTTATGGAGCCAGCGTCTTCCATAAGCCTGGTGAACCAACCTCTGCTGCATTCAAACTTTTCTTTTGAAGTTTCCTCATCTCTCTCAGCCCTTGGAGAATTGAAGAGAATTAGGGCTTTGCTCTGGATTAGAGTTTAACTTAAAGGAATATTGCAGTTGGCTTGAACTTCTAAGACCAAAAAACCTTTCCACCTATCAGAAATAAGGTTGTTTTACGTTCATGTTTTCACTGGAGTAGTACTTTTAATTTCCTTCAAGAACTTTTTGTATGCATTCACAACATGGCTAACCATTTGGTGCAAGAGGCCTAGCTTTTGACTTATCTCTGCTTTCAATATGCCTTCTTCACTAAACTTAACCATTTCTAGGTTTTGATTTAAAGTAAGAGACTTTTGTTTTTTCACTTGAACACTTAGAGGCCATTGTAGGGTTATTGTTGGCCATATTTCAGCATTGTTGTGTTTCAGGGAATAGAGAAGCCCAAGGAGAGGGAGAAAAGATGGGGAATGGCAGTTGGTGGAGCAGTCAGAACATACATAACACTTAGTGATTAAGTTGGTTGTCTTATATGGGTACTCCAAAACAATTATAATGGTAACTTCAAAGATCACTGATCACAGATAATCATAACAGATGTAATCATAGTGAAAATGTGCAAAATTAATTGCAAGAATTACCCAATTATGTATTTAGGGAGTGACAGAACTGGACTTAAGCACAGACTCCTCTAAATATTTTTTAAAATATACTACTGGCCATTTCAATATTTAAATTTATAAACAAGGGGGAAACCAAAGAAACCTGGAAATATCTTTTTGGGAGATGGGTGCCTTGTAGTACAATCTTCCCCCACGAGGTGACTGTTCTAGGAACCCATGGAACAAAAAGTGAGCACATGCTATTGGAACAACGGCATTGATAGACTTGTTGTAGGGTTGCCACAAACCTTCAATTTGTAAAAAAAAAAAAAAGGCAGTATTTTTGAGTTGCAATAAAGCAAAACACAATAAAATGAGGTATGACTGTATTGCATATTCAGTCCAAACAACTTACAGTTATTCTGTGAGGTAAAAATAAAAATATGAGTCAAACTCATTGCTTAATCTGATGGGGGACCCAGAAAACCTGGAATTTATTTATTAAAAACTCGTGTATTTATTCTTACATGTTTAAACTCCAGTCACCTTCAAAGTATTTGTTGTTTGATGCATATACTGTTGAGATGCATTTTCCACTGCTCTAATCAGTTTTTGAATTTGTCCATTTTGATGTCTTTTAGTGCTTCTGCCATTTTTTGTTTCTCCTCTTCCACATCGGCAAAACTTTTCCCTCTGAAAACTTTTTTCATCCAGGGAAACAAAAAATAAAGTCACTCAGGGAAAGATCAGGTAAATAGGGAGAGTAGAGCACAGAGGCCTTGCCATTTTTGTTCAAAAACTTCTGAACACTCATCACACTGTGGGTAGGTACACTTATAAATTACCCATCATGAAATGGGCAACCGTGTTGAAAGAATCTAAAAAAAAAAAAAAATTACTGAAGCCGAGCACAGCCTCTCACAACACTAGGTGGTACACTGATGCTGATGGGTTCCTAGAATACTCACCCAGAGGGGGAGAACCATACTACAAGGCACCCATCCCCCTAAAAGATGTTTCCAGGTTTCTTTGGTTTCCCCTTGCTTATAAATTCAAATATCGAAATGACCAGTAGTATATTTTTTAAAAAAATTTTAGAGGAGTCTGTGTCTAAATCCAGCTCTATCATTCCCTAAATACATGAAATTGATCCAGTTCCTTTAACCTCTCTATGCCTGTTATATATTTTTTAATGAATGTAAAAATAATATTTATGCCATATGGTAGTTTGAGGAGTAAATGAATTAATATGTATAAGTCTGTTAGAATAGTGCCGGGTACATAGTTAATACCCAAATGAATGGTAGCTATCATGATTCTTATAATGATGCTTTATGGTTCATGTCAAAAGGTATTCTCTACTTAGGTTTTTTTCCAACCCACTCCCATATATGGTCTAAATCAATCAAACTAATAACAAAATACATACTACCAGAAAATTGCATCCATGTACTTATGTTCCACAGGATGCCATTCGAGGAATTTCACTCTAGCACTGGGTATTTCTGAAATTAAGTAAATTCATCTTTGGGTTACTTGGGTTGCTAGCCCTGAGTGTTCTTGGATGAAGTTTCCCAGGTTGAAATCTGCCACAAAGCACTCCCAATGACGTGTCTGTTTCTTTAAAGCTTCATCTTTCTCCCAGCTCGGGAATTCAGGGGTTTTAGTGTATTTTAGAAAGTCTTTACTGATTAACAGAATACTTCTATTAATTTGTGGAGAAAATTAGATATTATGACAGCTAATACCCAAACCTTATAAGCTATACCTCCAGAAACCTGATAGAAAATCTCACTTCTTTGCTTGTCCTTTTCAATTTTTCATCCCGTAATGCTGTTTCTAGTGTGATATCACAGTCAGTAAATTTTTCACTTCAAGTCTTGGCGAGAAGCCAGGTGGTTTTAAAGTCACTTGCTCAAGCAAAAGAAAAATGGTACATTTGGAGCTGAAGTATCCTGGAGGGCATTGTTGCAATTAGATAGATGTATGACCATGGGTTTTAATTAGAACACTAGGCATACACTCCATATCATTATTTTAAGAAACTGCACTCACAGAGTGAGGTAGTGTAATACTACTGGGTCAACATCCTGCAGATGTGTAAGCACAATTTCTAGGTAGGAGCCATCTTAATTCTGTTTATTTATACCTTCGCTATTTTTAATAGACAAGATCGCTCTTTATTAAACCTGTAGGGCAGTTCTACAGTCAGATTAATTTTAAAATCAGTGAGGCAAAGGAGAGGAATGAGCATTATGAAAATGGATATAAATGTATCTTTTTTTACATCCTACACTCAGTGATAATGCCATTATCCTGTTTTTCTTAATATTGAACATATACTCTTAAAAAAAAAACTGTAGCAGCTTTCTGCAGACGTCCTTCATATTACATGTTTATGAAATTGAGACTAACATGTTATTTCTCCTCTCCACTTAAAGATTTCAGAACAAACCTAGGAACTATTAAGTTCATAAATATAGAAACATAGGGTAAAATGCAATGAGAACAATAACATTAACATAAAATTTCTTCACAATAAAACTACTCCTATGTCTTCAGTCAGTTATATCAAGGCCTAGAAGTCACAATGAAATATTCTAGAAATATAAAGAAGTGTAGAATATGATTTTAATATTTAATAGGCAATTTTTAGATACAAATAATATAGACATTAAAAAGGTTAATAACAATACAGCAAAGCAAATTTCATGCATCAAATTGGGCTTCATGGAGAAGCAGTGAAGCAATGTTCCTTTCTATGTTCTGTCTCTGTAATTAAGGTTTGCTTAATGCACTGCCACTCTAACTTTCTGAAGTAGAGCTACAGAGATGCAATGCAGACACATCTGTTGGGCATCTGGAGCAGAAGTTATAGAAATTTTTTGGAATATTTATTACCCCAATTTTTACAGCCAGGTTCTTTCAAAACCTCACTAAGAAATCATACAGGATCTTCTGCTAATTTTGGTCCCAAACAACTTTGTAACACCCGTTCCATCTTCCATAACCTCAACCAACTTCTTGCAGTAAGAAAAATTCTGAAATTTGGTTAAATTCTGAAAACATTACTTCTATTTGCAACTATTTGTAATGAAAACCACTGTTTATTAATATCAGTGGTCATTTATTGAAAACGTTGCTTAAAAGTCTTGCGGTCTTTAGGGTGACACACACTCAGTGACAACATGAGAACACCCTGGATATAGTCCCAAGAAGGTTGTTGGAGCCTGGGGAGGAATTCTTGGGGTGACCAACCCAAGCTGTCCCCTTCTCCTCAGGATCCATGTCCGGGCATGCAGGTCATACCAAAACAGTAACCCATTGTTATAGGAGGAAGTGTTTTCCACATCTGCTGACCACATCTTGCAGCTATGCAAAGTGATTGTCTCTGTGCACCTTTCCTTGAGATAGTTGGCAGACCAGATCAGGAAGGCCTGGATCTATGCCTATACTCCTCGGTTATCTTTAGTTCATTATAATACTAAAAACCCCACTCCTAAAGAGAAATGATTGCCATTTTGTGTAAATGCAATGCATGAAAAATCATGATCTGGCACTATGCTTGCACACTAGAAACGCCACCTTTTTCATGTTTAACCCATCCTCCGCCCCGTGGAAAATGCTTTGTAACCTGTGTGCCTTTTGCATTCAGGAACTGTTTTTCCTATCCAGCTATCTGCTACTGGAGCGTCCCTATAAATAAATTCCTGAATGAATCCTAAATAAAGCCCGTGTAGTGTTCATTATCTTTGGGTCATTTCTTTGGTCTCTTGGAGACAGTACCTTCCTTTTGGGGATCTTTGGGAAGTCTAGCACTATACTGTTGTAGTCCATTCCCACTGTTATAACAAAATGCTACAGACTTGATGGCTTGTAAATAATGGAAATGTATTTCTCACAGTTTTGGAGGGTGAGAACTCCAAGATTTCTCAAACAAATTTGGCATTTGGTGAAAGCCCCAGAAACCAAGAATAGAGAGCTGTCTTCTCACTATACTCTAACATGGTGGAAGGGACAAGGGGGTTATCTTGGATTCTTTTATAAGGGCACTGTTAGGTTAGACAAGCCGGTAGGCAGACCTGAGTGGATGAAAGAGGAAGCTCCAAAGTTTGGCACCCATGAAGGAAGCAACACTCAACAATCATTCACTCCAGGGCCACAACTGTCAACTTGCAGCTGACAACATCCTGGGAAGGGGAAACCAAAACAAAGGGAATTCCATGAGGCTGCTGTAGGCACTCTAAATACAAATTTGTCTGCTATGTGAACTTCCTGGGGTGGCAGTAATGAGCAGCCACCATTAGGTAGGATTCATACTGATCACTGGGCCCCACACATGCGCAGAAGCCCTTGGTTATATATCATCCCCAACCCCCAGCAGAGACTATGCAAAATCAGGAAGGAGATCAAAAGAAAGGAAGTTAGGGAATATACAAAACACAGTACAAAAGCCCTTGAGGTTCTTTCCAGTTGAGTCAGCCTCTGGTCTCTTTTGGGGTGTACTTGCTTTTGCCAAAATAAAGCTTCTCCTTGATTCGTTGCTTAGTCTCTTGACTGAACTATTTCCTCCAAGAAGACAAGAACCCTGAGGGCATGCTGTTGAATTTCCAGGTCAGTGACAGCGCTACAGGGGAAAACTGTTTTCGTTTACTGTCCACTCTAACACTCATACTCAACATACTTCGGTCACAAAATTGTGGGGTTTTTTTCCACACCACTCAATTTTCCAACATCAGTTGGTCATTTTATAATTTAATTAAACTCTAACGCTAAATGGAGTTAGAACAGAATCCATAGATTAAGGGCTCACTTCCACAGGACTGCCTCCAACTTCAGATGCCAGGACATTGTTATCCGTGCTTCTGACCCACGGGTTATTTATTGGAAGTTCCCCAAACCTTCTTAGGTTCGGTCACTTGCTAGAGCAGATCATAGAACTCAGAAAATCACTTTACTTACATTTGCTCACTTATTATAAAAAAAGATTATTAAAGATACAGATGGGCAAATGGAAGAAATGCACAGGGCAAGGTAAGATATGCACAGATCAACTCAGCTTTCAGTCCCTTTTCCCTTTTCAAAGATCAGATGGTGGAGCTAAAAGCTTCAATCCTCTAATTATACCTGTTTACTCTAGCAACCCTATCCTGAGACTGTCCAGGTGCCCTCAGTCTCAGTAATCTTTATTAGCTTGAAAAAAGACTTTTATTACTTACAGACACCAAGAATTTTAGGAGCTATGTGCCAGGAAATAGAGCAGTGACCACATATTTCTTATTATTTCACAAGCACTAATGTTATTCATGAGGGTTCTGCTCTCAATGACCTAAACTCCTCCCAAGGGCTCCACCTCCTAAAACCTCCATCGTGGGTGTTAGGATTTCAACATATAAATTTGGAGATAATGCTTGCTAAGCAATATATAATACAAATACTATATCTTTTTATTTTAGGAAATTCTCACGATAACCTATAAGGCAGATAATGTTATTCCAAATCATAACTAATGTAAGACAGAAAGAGGGGAAACAATTTGCACCAAATCATAAAGCTACAAAGTTGCAGTACTAGAATTAAAATCAAGATTGTCTGCCTGCAAAATCTAACTTTTTAATTTTTTATTTTGACATAATTTCAGACTTTCAGAAAAGTTTTTAAAACGTGCAATTAATTTCTGATACTCTTCACCCAAATTATCCAAATTTTAACATCTTTTTACATTTGCATGGTTTTTTTTTTTTCACCCTCTCCGTCTCCCTCTCACATTTGAATTATTTCAGAGTGAGTTTCAGGTATGATGCTCTTTTGATCCTATATACATGCCTGTTTATTTTCTTAAAATAAATGCCATTCTTTTTCATACACTATGTTGATTTAAAAAGTCAGCCTTGGCCGGGCTCAGTGGCTCAGCTTGTAATCCCACGCCTTTGGGAGGCTGAGGTGAGTGGATTGCCTGAGCCCGCGGGTTCGAGACCCGCCTGGGCAGCGAGACCTCATCTCCACAATAAATCAAAAACTCAGTCGGGCGTGGTAGCGTATGCCTGTAATTCCGGCTACTCGGAAGGCTGAGGCGGAAGGATCGCCGGAGCCCAGCAGGTCAAGGCTGCGGTGGCTGGGAGCGTGCCACTGCACTCCAGTCTGGGTGACAGAATAAGACTCTAATTCAAAAAAAAAAAAAAAAAAGAAAAAGAAAAAAAATCCACCTCTGAACGTTTTAGAATCATGCCGTACCTGTGAGGATTGGTTACATAAGAATAGTGCATGAAGGCAAGGCTTGGACTTCTGACAAGCTGCCCTGCCCCCTTAATCAGCATGGTACTCAATGGGTGGTTTTGTATTCCTTATTTCCCCCTCCAGCCTCCTTTAGCAGTGCTCATTATCTGTTGCTGCTATCCTTGTACCTGTACATGCCCAATGTTTAGTTATTCTTACAAATGAGAATATGTGGTATTCAGTATTTTTTCCCTATGATAATTCATTTAGGATGATGATATCTAGCTACATCCATGTTGCTGCAAAGGACATAATTTTGTTCTTCTCTATGGCTGTGTAGTATCCCATAGTGTATGTTTACCACATTTTCTTTATCTAGTCCACCTTCAAAAAGTATCTGACCTGGTTCCATGTTTTTTGCTATTAAGAATAATGCTGCAATAAACATACATGTGCAGGTGTCTTTTTGTGGAGCAATTTGTGTTCCTTTGGGTATATTCCCAAAATGGGATTCCTGGATCAAATGGTAGCTCTATTTATATTTATTTGAGAAATCTCCAAACTGCTTTCTAGAAAGATTGAACTAGCTTACAGTCCCACTAATAGTGTAAAGGGTTGTCTTTTTGCTGCAGATTCACCAACACCTGCTGATTTCTGACTTTTTGATTAGCCCATCCTAGTTGGTGTGAAATGGCATCTCATTGTGGTTTTGATTTGCATTTCTCTAATAATGATGCTGAGCATCTTTTCATATGTTTGTTGGCTGTTTGTATGTCTTCCTTTGAGAAGTGTCTTTGTTGATATGCTTATGTCCTTTGCCCATTTTTTAATGGGGTAATTTGTTATAAGTGTGTGTGTGTGTGTGTGTGTGTGTGTGTGCTTTCTGTCAATTCATTTGAGTTTCTTTTTGTTTTTTGGTTTGTTTTTTTTTGAGTTGGAGTGTCACTCTGTCGCCCAGACTGGAGTGCAGTGACCGCTCCCGGCCACCGCAGCCTTGACCTGCTGGGCTCTGGCGATCCTTCCACCTCTGCCTTCCAAGTAGCTGGAATTACAGGCATGCGCTACCACACCCGGCTGATTTTTTTTTTATTTATTGTAGAGATGAGGTCTCACTGCCCAAGCGGGTCTCGAACCCACAGGCTCAGGCAATCCACTCACCTCAGCCTCCCAAGGTGCGGGATTACAGGCTGAGCCACCAAGTCTGGCTTCATTTGAGTTTCTTATAGAGATTCTGGATGTCAGGCTTTTGTCAGATGCATAATTTGTAATATTTTTTCCCATTCTGTAAGTTGTCTTTTTACCCTTTTGATGGTTTCTTTTGCTGTGCAGAAACTTTTTAGCTTGATAAAATCCCATCTGTCAATTTTGGTTTTGATGAATTTACTTTTGAAGACTTAGCCATGTTGGTTTTCCTCTAAGATTCTTATTTTTTTTATTTATTTTTTTTTGTGAGTTGGAGTCTCACTCTGTCACCCAGACTGGAGTGCAGTGGCCGCTCCCGGCCACCGCAGCCTCGACCTGCTGGGCTCCAGTGATCCTTCCGCCTCAGCCTTCCAAGTAGCCGGAATTACAGGCATGCGCTACCACGCCCGGCTGATTTTTTTTTTATTTATTTATTGTAGAGATGTATGAAATTTCACATTTAATTCTTTTATTCATTATGAGTTAATTTTTATATATGGTAAGAGGTAGGATTTCATTCTTCTGCTTGTGGTTAGTCAGTTTTCCCAGCAGCATTTGCTAAATAGGCCTTCCTTTTCCCCAATGTTTGTTGTTATTGGTTTTGTCAAAGATGAGTTGGTTGAAAGTTTGTAGTTTTATTTACAGGTTCTCTATCCTGCTCCATTGCTCTGTGTGTCTATTTTTGTACATTACCATGCTTTTTAGGTTACTGTAGCTTTGTAGTGAAGTTTGGAGCCTGGGAGTGTGATTCACCAGCTTTGTTCTTTTTCCTGAGGATTCTTTTTGCTATCCATGATCTTTAGTTTCCATATGAATTTAAGTATTGTCTTGTCTAGGTCTGTGAACAACATTGACAGGAATTGTGTGAACCTATAAACTTCTGGGTTATATGGACATCTTGATGACATTGATTCTTCCAATGCATGAGAATGGAATGTTCTTCCATTTGTTTGTGAGGTCTTTTATGTCTTTGACCAGTGTTTTGTGGTTTTTATTCTAAAGGTCTTTCACCTCTTTGGTTAGATGAATACTGAGAAATTTTATTTATTTATTTATTTAGATGCCTATTGTCAATGAGAGTGTTTTTTATTTGTTTGTTTGTTTCAATCTGTAGAGATAGGGTCTCACTATGCTGCCCAGGCTGGTCGCAAATGCCTGTCCTCAAGCAACCCTCTGCCTTGGCCTCCCAAAGTGCTGGGATTACATGTATGAGCCACCGTGTCTAGCAACGGAACATGCTTTTTATTTTGTTGTCAACCTGCTTGTTGTTTGCATATAGAAATGCAACTGGTTTTTGCACATTGATTTCATATCCTAAGACTTTATAAAGATCTTTATCGATACTAGGAATTTTTTGGCAGAGTCTCTAGAGCTTTCTAGATATAGAATCATAGCATCTGTAAATAAGTATAATCTAACTTCCTCTTTTCCTATTTGGATACCTCTAATTTCTTTCTCATGCCTAATTATTCTGGCTAGAACTTTCAGTACTGTTAAATAGTAGTGGTGAGAATAGACACCCTTGTATTGTTCCAGTTCTTAGAAAGAATACTTCTCGCTTTTGCCCATTAAATTCATGTTGACTGTAGATTTATCTTAGATGACTCTTATTATTTTGAGGAATGTTCCTTTGATTCCCAGGTGTTTGAGGGCTTTTATCAAGAAGATATATTGGATTTTATCAAATGCTTTTTTCGGTGTCTATTGAGATAATCATGTGGTTCTCGGTTTTATATCAGTTTAGGTGGTGGATCATATTTATTGATTTGCATATGTTCAACCAGTCTTGCATCCCAGGAATGAAGCCTACCTGGTCATGAGGAATGATTTTTGTAATGTACTATTGGATATGCTTTGCATCTATGTTCATAGGGGAAACTGGCCTGTAGTTTTCTTTCTTTGTTGGGTCTTTGGCATTTTTGGATATCAGGATAATATTGGCTTCATAGAATGAGCTAGAGAGGAATCCTTCCTTTTAAGCAGGATTGGTATCAGCTTTTCTCTGTACATCTGGTAGAATTCAGCTGAGAAACCATCTGGCTCATGGTTTTTTTTGGCAGGAAGGTGTCTTATTGCTGAATCAATTTCTTGGCTTGTTATTGATCTTTTAGGTTTTCAATTTCTTCTTGTTTCAATATTGGGAGATTCCTTGGGTGTGTTCCCAAGGATTTCTCCATTTCCTCTATATTTTCTAGTTTACATGCATAAATATGTTCATAGTAATCTCTGATAATCTTTTATATTCCTTCAGGGTCAGTTGCAGTATCACTTTTTTCATTTCTGACTGTGTTTATTTTGTTAACCTGGCTAATTGTCTGTCAAACCTATTTATTCTTTCAAAGAACCAGCTTTTTAACTCAATCCTTTGTATTTTTTTAAATTCTCTATTTCATTTATCTTTAATTTTAATTCTTTTTATCCTCTACTAGTTTGGGGTTTGAGTTGTTCATGTCTTTCCAGTTCCTTTAGATGTGACTGACATTAGACTATTTTCTTGAGATCTCTCTGTTCTTGATGTGCTCATGCAATGTTATAAACTTCTCTCTCAGCACTATATTCATGATATCCCAGAGGTTTTGATATGTTCTGCTTTTCTTTTCATTTATTTTTAGGAATCTTTTTCTGTCTTGATTTCTGTGTTAACCCAAAAGTCATTCAGGAGCATATTGTTTGTATGTTTTTGAGGGTTCCTGTTGGTGATTATATTTCTTTTGATTCCACTGTGGTCTGAGAAGATGTTTGGCATGATTTTGACTTTTTGAAATGTGTTTATGCTTGGTTTTTGACCGAGCATGTAGTCAATCTTAGAATATTTTCCATGTGCTGATGAGAAGAATGCATAATCTGTGGGGTTTGGGTGGTGTGTTTTATAGATGTCTATCAGATCTAATTAGTCAAGTGTCAAGTTTAGGGTCTGGGTTTCCTTGCTAGTTTTCTGCCTCAATAATGTCTAAAGTTGTTTGTGGAGTATTGAAATCTCCCACCATTATTGTATGACTGTCTATGTCCTCTTTTAGATTAATTAGCAATTGTTTTATAAATCTGAGTGCTCCTATGTTGAGTGTGTATACTTTCAAGATGGATATTTCTTGCTGACGAATTGAGCAGTTTGCCATTATGCAGTGTCCTTCACTTTTATTGGATTAAAGTCTTTTATATGATATAAGAATAGTTACTCCTGTTATTTTTTGTTTTCCACTTACATGAAATATCATCTCCAACCCCTTATCTTGAGCCCTGTGAATGTCATTTGCAGTGAAATGGGTTTCCTGAAGGCAGCAGAAGGACAGATCATGTTTCTTTACCCAATTTGCCAGTGTTGGCCTTTTGAGTGGCATGTTCAGTCCATTCTCATTTAAGTTAATTACTGATATTTGAAAGGGCAGACAGAGAGTTGAAAGTCATTTTTCATATTGTTCTTAAACCCTGACACAATGATGAGAAACTAGAAGCTATGCTTTTGGAGAAATGCATACTTTAAGTAAAATTAACTTTGCCAACTTTGTCTTTTCAGAAATAGATTTCCTGGTG
This sequence comes from Carlito syrichta, assembly GCF_000164805.1. Classification (NCBI taxonomy): domain Eukaryota; kingdom Metazoa; phylum Chordata; class Mammalia; order Primates; family Tarsiidae; genus Carlito; species Carlito syrichta. The sequence continues at coordinate 779,583 of NW_007250817.1, forward strand.
CCAGGTATCAGAGGTATTTCATAGCGACAATCAAGCTTGCTTAAAGTAAAGGGAATTTACAAGGCCTAGGACATCATGCTTTGGGCAAGGATTGCAAAAGTCATGAAACTTGTAATTAAAAAGTTATAACCGCTCAGAAGGAGAGCAGGTGGGGATTCTATCTTCCAGTAGAAGGGGCCTATCTACAGGGAAGCCAAGGATCCCCTGAAGTTACCCACTGGGAATGCCTAGAAGATAAGGGGAGGTGCACCCATTAGCTCTAAGGAATGTCGTTTGGGGAGGTGCAAGAGAATTAGAATCCTTGTCACGCCCTTCTCTAGGGGTTATAATAATATGGACAGACATTGATGAGTCTCTGTCACAGGATCTCCAAGACATCCACAGGTGATAGATAAAGAAGTCACGGCAGTCATGTGCAACATCTCCAAGAAAAGGATTTAAGCCAGGGCTTTGGGGGGCTATGACACCACACTTACCTAGAGGATAGGCCCATTCCCTGTCTGTGGGGGGTGAACTTTTCTTAAATAAATCTCTTCTTTTCTCACCTCTGTATGTTGCAATCCTTTGCATTTACTCAGATCCCTGGGTTCCCAGCAGGGCACCTCCGGCTTGCCGGCCCTGGCAGTGCTGTACCTCTCTGCACCTCTCTCCATCCATCCCCACCCTGTCCATTCGTACCCTAACATTTTTGGAGGTCCCACCAAGATATCTCTCTTTCTCTCTCTCTCGTTCTTATTTCCTAACTGGTGACCCTCTGTGGACTGAGTTGGAACCTGGTGGCAACTGAAAGCTCTGACTGAGGCTGCCCTTCAGCGTGCTGAAAGGCCCCAGGGAAAAACATTAGACCTCTGTGGCCCGACTGAGTGAGGGACTAAGGTTAACTCTTTACTTCCTTCTAGCCAAGATTTCTGAGTTTCTCTGTGAACCGAGCTGGATCTCGGAGGACAACTGATGCTCTCTGCCTAGGGCTACTCCCTAGGGAGGCAAGAAGGTCCCCCAAAGGAAATTTTGGACTGCCAGTGCCCGTACGGGTGGGAGACAAAGTGCTTGGTTTTCTTTACTCTTCTTTTCTTCAGCTGGCGAAGTAACCCCACGAAAGACCTTAAAACTCCAACAGCTACAGTATGCCTTTCTGTGCCTCTGGTGAGTCATCTCTCTTTTTCAACCACACACCCACATATTTGGATGCATGCTCTTGGACCACCCTTTGTTCGGATGACTTTCTGGGTCTCTCAGGTTTCCAGTTTCCATCTTGGGAGACTCCGAGCAAGAGTTGGGGACCTAGTTGCTCAAAGTCCTGGTACCAGGCCTTCCAAGACATGGTGGAACATGCATCCAGCAAGCTCCAGTGGGCACAGGGATGGGAGGATGCTCTCTTCCTGCTGACTCACATCCTTTGCACTGATTCCTTTGAACCTGTCGTGGACGCCCGGCAGGGGATCTGGATGGGTTAAGGCCCAGAAACAAATCCAAGAAACCAAGAACCCATCCCAACTGTCCTTTTACTACAGTACTGCTTTGCAGCCCTGGCACCAGCTCCAGCCCACCTTGCCCCAGCTGACCCTTTCGTCTGGTGGACAAGTACGGGGACATTCCACAGTATAAGCTGAGGAATGACAAAACCTGGCCAGAAGAGGGCTCCCTAGCCCTAACACCCTTTTGCAGCTTAATTTGTACCTGAGAAATGACAAATACCTTGAAATGCCATATATTCATGCCTTTTATGAGTTAGCTTGCCACCCAGATATTCGTTCTTCCTGTCACATTTTTGTGTTGGTTCCCCAGACCCCCATTACCCATAGGTACATCAGGATACTAATCCTGCTGACTGAGCTGATCCTCCCTCAAAAGAATTTTCACCTCCTTTGTACACTCCTATTCCTTCTTCAACTTACTTTTCCTCTAGCTCAAACTGCTGACCTAGCTGTTTTAACTGTCTCTTGTAACCTGCTTTTGCTACTCCGTCAGTTTCCCTTCCTTCTTGTCCTCCACCTTTATCTGTGAAGGAGGGGCTGGTGTCTCTGGCCGGGGCACCTAATTCTGGCCTTCAGTCTTTTCTCTTTTACCTTCGGAGAAGGGGCTGATGACAAAGGCCACGGCGCCTGACCCCAGCCTCTAGCCTTCTCTACCCCTTCTCCCACTGCTTAATAAGACCCTGGTGGCAGCCTTACTAGCTGTAGCAAGTCACCACCTCCCCGCGTGTACTTGGGAAACCCATTCAGGTTTCCACATGGCTTAATAGGTCTCTTCTCAAGGGGGTGGCTGAAACAAAAAGACATCAAAGTTCTTGTTTGTTGTTATTTATGATAAATTTCTCTCAAGTTATATCTAAACTGGGACCATATCAACCTTCTTCCCAGACGAAAGTAAAGGGATCATATAAATTAATCCTGTTAACTAACTACAAAAAAAGTGTTATTAAACAGGCTAACTAAGACAAAATAAAAAAGGTTTTTTAAAGACCAGACAAAAATCCAGCAATGTTTCTAAGTCGCCTCTCTGAGACATTGGAGCAGTTTACTAATATTGATTTAAACTCTCTGGAGGGACAAACTCTTTTGGCTATGTATTTTATCTCCCAGACAGCACCAGACATTAGGCGTAAACTCCAAAAATTAGAAAAGGGCCCACAAATCCCTCAACTGGAACTTTGGACACAGCCTTTAAAGTCTTTAACAGCCGGGAGGAGGAAAGAATGTAGGACCACAAACATAAGCTGGAAGCGTTTCAGCTTTATCTACTGCTTTAGCAAAGAGAGTCACCACTGATAATCTTCCATCCCAGACAGTCAATTGCAGAAGGGGTATACAGTCCCCTTTCCAGATTTGTTTCCGATGCTGTCAAAAGGGGCACATGGCTAAAGACTGTCAAGCCCTGCCACCAGCAAGACCCTGTCCCAAATGCAAACAACATAGACATTGGGCTTATGTTTGCCTCGATCACTTAACCGGAGAAAAGCACATGGCCCAGAGGCTTGTTGCAAATGAGGGACACCAGGCACCTTGCACGATCTCAGAAGGGGATCTCTTGGGCTTGCTCCAGTCAGATTGACTGGCCCCTGGCTTGGTAGCCCCAATGTCTTCGGAACAAACTATTAAACCAACTGAGCCTAGGGTGGAAATATCAGTAGCTGGCAGGGTTATATCATTCATTATTGGTATGGGGGCTACATGCTCAGCTCTACTTGAATTTCCCAGTCCACTCCTTCCTTCACCCCTTACGGTTGTGGGGGTGCAGGGCATTATATCCAGGCCCCTCACTATGCCGTTACTTCCTTGTGTTCTGGGAGATAAAATATTTCTACACTCCTTCCTTGTTATTGAGAAGGGACATTATGACCAAAATTGGAACGCGTATTCTTCTTTACTGACCCATCACCACTGTGTTTTTGGGTGCCTTTGGTTTAGCTTTGAATTCCCCTTATAGTTTTACGTTGGATCTTATCTAAGCCTTTTCACTGCATATAAACTTATTGCTTTGGTTAGAGCTTTGAGGTTAGGAAAAATGTAAAGAAAGTTGTTGGTATAAGGTATGTTTTTGGTAAGAAAGGATAAAGGAAAGAGAAATAATTTTGTATAGGAAAGAATCTTGTATGGTGCATTTTTGTTCTATAATCGAATGGCTGGTTATCTAAGGAAAGTATAGAACAAAAATAGAAGATTTAAGCATGTCGAAAAATGGTATAAATATGTCGAACATGGTAGGTGAAAGTTTGTGAAAAAGAAGTGAAAGGAATTTTATAAACACTCGAGGTTACAAAAAAGGTTCTATAAATTTACCATTAATATCAAGTACACTAATGCTAGGCCAAAATGGTACTCAAAGACCAGAACATGAGCTTCTTAATTAACAATTTCCAAAAGAATTTTCTCCTTTAAACAACAGAGGGGGGGAAGAAAGAAACAAAATTCAACTAGCCCTCCCCCACTGTCTTTGTTACAAAATGTAAGACTTTTTTTTCTCCCCCACTGTCTTTGTTACAAAAAAAGCAAGTTTTGTGTTTTTTTTTTTCTTTTCAAAATCTTTGGACTATCATTTTGGCTAAATAAGTAACTTTTGCAACAACTACTGTGATTTTTGTGTTATAACATTATGCTTTTAAAATCTTTAATACTTAAACTCTTCAAGTTCTCAATCAGTCTCTCTAGGGTGAGATAAGAAGCAAGCTCCAGGAACCACACCTGCCCCACACCCTCCTCCTCAATTTCCTGCAGACCAGGCACAAGGATTACTATCCAACACAGAATAAATGGCAAAATAACCTGGGCTTCACTCTCTAGCATATCAATCGTTGTGAAAGTATGTTAGTTCTATTATAAAAAACAAAAGAAACTGTTTTCTTTTGTCAACGTTTAACTGTTTTGAATTCTCGAATTAAGCTACAACCTCACTATATGTCTCTAATGTTTTCAATTTTTCTTTCTTCAGACTTTGTTGAAGTGGCTGTATTTCCTTGTTAAAGTACAACTATAGATAATTTACAAAGGAATATTTCAACTTATGTTAATGAATACATATAATTTACAGGACTTTCATTTTTCCAATATTGTTTTTTGGGACAATAGCCTTTTTCACCATCGTTTGCTCAATAGTTTTTGCCAGTGCTCTCGCTCGATGTTTTATTAAATCTGAATAGCATTCAGTTAAGGTTCCACTGTTTCCTGTTCATTCCCTTGGAAATAGATAGGTAGGGACATCTCTACAGCCCATCTCAGTAGGAATCAAATACAGAAGAATGATCTTTGCCCCATTTTGCAAGATCATAAGAATATTTCCAAGAGCAGGAGTGGGGAATGAAAGGACAGACCAAGAGTGGAAAGTCATTTTTCATCTTGTTCTTAAACGCTGATGCAATGATGAGAAAATAGAAGTTATGTTTTTAGAAAAATGCACACTTTAAGTCAAATTAACTTTACTGACTTTGTCTTTTCAGAAATAGACTTCCAGGTATCAGAGGTATCTCATAATGGCAATCAAGCTTGCCTAGAGTTAAGGGAATTTACAAGGCCTAAGACATCATGCATTGAGTAAGGATTATAAAAGACATGAAACTTATAATTACAAATGTTATGACCATTCAGAGGGAGAACAGTTGTGAATTTGATATTCCAGTAAATTGAGCACTATCTACAGGGAAGCCGAGGATGCCCCAAAGCTACCCACTGGGAATGCTTAGGAGATAAGGGGAAGTGCACCATCCACTAACTCTAAGGAATGTCATTTGGGAAGTTACAGGAGAATTAGAATCCTTGTCATGCCCTTCTCTAGGGGCTATAATAATGTGGGCGGACATTAATGGGTCTCTGTGTCACAGAATCTCCAAGACATCCACAGGTTGTCAATAAAGAAGTCATGGCAGTCACGTGCAATATCTCCAAGAAAAGGATTTAAGCCAGGGCTTTGGGGGGCTATGATGCCACACTCACCTAGAGTGTAGACCCACTCCCTGTCTGTGGGGGTTTGACTTTTCTTAAATAAATCTTTTCTTCTCTCACCTCTTTGTGTTGCAATTTTTTGCATCTACTGGGATCTCTGGGTTCCCAGGCCATGCACAGCCGACTTGCTGGCTCCGGCGGTGCTGCGCACCTCTCCCCTGCACTTCTCACCTCTCTATACACCCTCACCCTGTCCATATCCTAACAATATTGGGTTTTTTTTTCCCTTTTATATTGTTGTTAAGAAGCTGCTTTGTCTTTTAGACTTTGTGGTTGATTCATATGATCTGTAATCTTGGTGCTTACCTATCCTTTTGTGATGTGTGGTGCCAGTATTTTGTTTCTATGTTCAGAACTTTACATGTCCTGGAAGGGCTGATCTGTATGTGGCATATCCTCTTAGGGATTGTTTATCTGGGAAGTATTTTAATTCTCCTTCATTAATGAAGCTTAGTTTGGTGGGGTAAGAAATTATTTGCTGGAATGTATTTTTTTAAGAATGTTAACAATAGGTCCCCAGTCCCTTCTGACTTGTAAAGTTTCTGCTGAGAGGTCTACTTTAATTCTAATGGGTCTCCCTTTTTAAGTTGTCTGTCCTTCTCTCTAGTTGCCTTTAGGATTTTTTCTTTCATGTTCACATTGGAAAGTCTGATTATTATGTGCATTGGGTATGGTCTTATAATACCTCATAGAAGTTCTCTGAATTTCCTGTGTTTGTATAGCTGCCTCTCTAAAAAGATAGGGGAAGTTTTCTTGGATAACATCTTGAAAGACTTGTTCCAGGGTGTTCTCTCTCAGGAATGCAAATCAGCCATAGATTTGGTCTTTTTATGTAATCCTACATCTCTTATAAACTTTGTTCATTTTTCCTAATTCCTTTATCCTTATTTTTGTCAACCTTCAAGCCCTGAGAGTCTTTTTTCTGCATGGTTGATTCTGTTGCTAATGCTTGCTATTATGTTTTGAAATTCCAGAAGATATTTATTCATTTCCAGAAGTTTCTTAGAATAGTCAGGTCAGTTTTCATTTCCTGTACAGCTTTTGTGGACTGAGTGATTTGGGTTCTACTTTCTCTTGGATCTCATTGAGTCTCTGTCATCCATAATCTGAATTCTGTCATTAGGGACAAGTCATTCTGAATAGGTTTCATGACTTGAGATCTGAAAGAACCCTTTGTGGGTATTGAATCATTTTGGATGTGGGGATTGCCAGTGGTTTTGTTTTTGTTTGTTTGTTTTGCTGGTTCTTTCTCATCTGTGAGTGCAGAATCTTCTCTTTTTATTTTTTGTCTTGGTGCTTTTTATTTGTTAAATTTGCTATTTTGGGGGTGACAGTTTGTGTTGTTTACTTACTTGACCTCTCTCTCCTCTGGTCCGCATGTAGAAGGGGAAGACGTGGCAGTGAAAATGGCAACCTGGGGGAAACCAGCTGGCACTGCCTCACAGTCTGACTGGGGCAGGGCAAGTTCTTTGTTTCAGATCTGGTGCTTTCCCCTACCTCCAGCCCAAGCACCAAGAGCCTTGGCTTGCTGGAAGCTCTGGCACCTCCCTCTCCAGCCCACATGCTATGTCAGTGGATTGGCAAGTGACCAGGAGGGCCCCATGGCTCAACTCTGGCAAAGGTGTTCAGGCAGGCTTAAAGCAGCCTCCTCCCATCTAAGTGTGGCTACTTCTTTCCCACAGAGGTAGGAGACAGGGCCCATAAAAGTAGTACATCTCCAAGTGAAGAACTTACGGGTCATAGCTGGAGTTAAAGATTTTCTGATTGCTAATTGGTAGAAAGAGCTAAGCTCTATCTAAATCATTTGAAATCAGTTTTTAAAAAATGTCTTGCAGGGGCCATAAACTTGCCACTGCACTCCAGCCTGCATGTCAGAGTGAGACTCCAACTCAAAAAAAAAAATGCTTGAATAAAGATAAGGGAAAGCCAGTGTTCTTGTTATGTAGATAAAGCCTCTAAACAGGAAGATTCAGAAAGAATAGATGGTTTATGTCTTAAAAGGTGTCAGACTCTTCTTAAAGAAGATTCTCTACAGATGCTGATTTCCCCAAGAGACAGTTTTGCAGGGACATTTCAAAGTATGTTCAAATAAACATATTTTGGGGTAAAATATTATTTCCTTTAGGGCCTACTATCTGTCATGTGATGCTATACCAGAGTCTGGTTGGAATTTTGGATCTTATTACCACAGAGTGTGTTTTGTCAATTTTATGATCTCTATTTTAATATTAATGCCAGTCAGTTGTGCCTAAAGCTCCACAAGGAAGGGGATATAATGAGGTGTATCCAATCTCCTTTTCTGTTACTGCCTGGAATTTAGTTTTCAGGTATCCCTTGGCTTAGAGGAGATTTGTTCAGTCAGTTGTGGGGCTTAAAATTTTATTTTTGGTTTACAACAATAATATCCTTAATACTGGAAGGAAAGTCAGAATTATGTGTTGTATTCAATGTCATGTCTATTTATTCTTAATCTAGAACAACGTTTGTGTCTTTCTTTGTGTTTTATGATATTGGCATTTTAACGATTCCAAGGGAAATTCTTTGTTTAATTTTTTAAAATGTACCTCAATTTGGATTTGTTTTATAGAAAACTTTACTCCTAACTACATCTGCTATACTCTCATTTCATCATTGTATATGGTACAGCTGTTTTTGCAAAGTCTAATGATGACACATTGGTAGAATAAGTATTCATTTTTTGCATTCTTGTTCTTAAAATGGTTCCAAAAGTGTATTAGTTTCAGTTTGCACAAAAGCTGGATCTACCCTGCCACAAATATTCCATGTTGGCATATTGAAATGAAATATACTAACTTTCCTCACCACAAAAGCTAGCAGTCTACCATGCCAACATCTATCTATGCAAGCCAGAAATTCAGTGCCACCCTAGATGTCTCTCACATACATTGGGTAACTAAATCCTATCCATAATACTTATAAAAGTTCCTAGAATGTCAAATTTTCTTTGTCTCCAACATTGCTGCACTCTAATCACTCTCTCATCCTCTCTTTTAGCAAGTCTACCTTGTCTCACAGCTGCAAATTTGTTGCCTCCATTATCCATATCTCTTCCACTGTTGTTTTTCCAGTACTATAGCTTGGATGCACAATTAGATAGCTTAAAATATGTCACCTGCTTGAAATATACCTATTAGAATAAAGTCCACATTTTCTAGAGCATCATATAAAGCTGATCTAGTTCTTGACTGCTTCTCCATTGTCATTTCCTACTTCTTCAGCACTGTTGACCATGCCCCAACCTCATACCCTCTACCTGTATCTTAGTAATTCCAAACCATTATTACTACAAATATTTTCATTCCAAAACATTCATCAAATGTACCAGGCAATTTTATAACGCTGAGACTTTGCACATGCTATTTATTTTGGGGGGATAGAAAGCTGTATCTACAGTTATAACTTGTAACTGTACCAGGTCCGTTTCCCCATGTGTGGTAAGTCAATTCACTGAGACACTGGGTTGCAGCAGAGACAATTTGAATCATAAGGCAGCCAAATGAGGAGATGGGAAGAAACTGCAAGTCTGTCCCCCTGAAGAGTTTGGGGCTAGGAATTTGAAAAGATTTGCATGAGGCATGAGCCAAGTTGGAGGGATTGTTGATTGGTTGAAAAGTGCAGGTAAAGTCATGGGAGGGGGATATGAAGAGAGGCATTCTCATGCTGATTTGGTTCTTCTCTGGGGGTTTTCAGACCCTCTGGTATCAGCCATTCCCCTGGAATTCAGGATTTAAAAAACATCTCGGCTGTGCTCAGTGGCTCAGCCTGTAATCCTAGCGCTTTGGGAGGTCGAGGTGAGTGGATTGCCTGAGCCCGCGGGTTCAAGACCTGCCTGGGCAACTTGGCGAGACCTCATCTATACAATAAATCAAAAATTAGCCGGGCATGGTAGCGCGTGCCTGTAGTTCCAGCTACTTGGAAGGCTGAGGCAGAGAGATCACCGGAGACCAGCAGGTCCAGGCTGCGGTGGCCGGGAGTGGCCACTGCACTCCAGTCTGGGTGACAGAGTGAGACTCCAACTCAAAAAAATAAATAAATAAATAAATAAATAAATATCTCAAGCAATTAGTAAACAAAAATCTTATGACTCTGACATCAGAGATTCTATATATACAAACAACGGGGTCTAAATATATATATATTTATATATATAATTTTTTAGAGACAGAGTCTCACTCTCTTGCCCAGGCTGGAGTGCAGTGGTGCCATCATAGTTCGCTGAAGCCTTTGAACTCTCCAGTGCTTAAGCAAGTCTTCCTCCTCAGCATCCTGAGTAGCTAGGACAGGGGCTTGCCACCATATTCTGTTCATTTTTTAAAAAAAATTTGTATAGACAGCACCTCACTATGTTGCCCAAGATGACCTTAAACTCCCAGCGTCAAGTGATCATCCTGCCTCAGCCTCCCAAGGTCCTGGGGTTACAAATATGAGCCATTGCATGCAGCCTTATAATTTTTTTTTTTTTTTGAGTAGGAGTCTTACTCTGTTGCCCAGACTGGAGTACAGTGGCACACACACTCACGGCCACCACAGGTTCGACCTGCCAGGCTCTGGCGATCCTTCTGCCTCAGCCTTCCAAGTAGCTGTTACCACAGTTCCCGTTCTTGGCTAATTTTTTGTTTTTATTGTAGAGACAAGGTCTCATCAAGTTGCCTGGGCTGGTCTCGAACCCACAGGTTCAGGCAATCCACTCACCTTGGCCTACCAAAGTGCTAGGATTACAGGTTGAGTCAAATGAGCCCAGTCTGGCCTTATAATTTTTAATAAAGTACCTATTTTAGTAAAATATTCTCAAAAACAGTATGAAAACTCTGAGAGTTTGTTTTACATGTGTGTACCTGAGACTGTTTATATCATCACTGGAGATTTTTACTTAATAATTTAAAAAGGAGCCCGCCATACTATAGTTCAGATAAGGGACACAAAGACAGCTAAAAGATAGTAAATTAAGACCCAGGAGGAAAGTTTGAAGGAACTGCCATTATGTATCCTATAAAAGGAAAATAACTGAGGAGTATTTAAATTAAGGTCTCTAAGAGTATAAAATACAGCTAGAGAGAGAGTCATAAATTCAGCTCAGCCCATCCATTTGTGTGTAAGACCCAATAATAGACACTCTGGAAGATACAAACACAGATGAGCCATGACCCCTGCTCAGGATGAGGTTCATAAGCAAATGCCCAACATGCAAGTTTCGATATTTTAAGTTTTATCATAGATGCTTCATGCAAAAAAGAACATTTATTTCATCATGATGTTAGTCCACCATTATCTCTTTCCTGGATGACTGTAATAACTCTTAATTTGTCTCCTTGTTTCCACTCATTCCACCCTACAATGTTGTACACAAAATTACCTTTCAAGATCTAAGTCAGCTCATGTCATTCCTCTGCTGAAAATTCTCCAATGACTCCCAGCATACTTTTACTATAGCTTTCAAGGCCCTCGATGGTTTGTCTCCTTCTTGCTTTTCTTGTATCACTTGCTTTACCCTCTCCCTCCCTCACTGCACTCTACTTCCCTCATCTTTGTGCATGTCCTCCTGTTCACCATGGACACTCAGTCTCAGGGCCTTTGCAGCTATTCTCTAGGCCTGGAAGATTCCTTCTTTGATTGCTTACTTTCACTTCACTGAACTCTCTCTCCCCAAGTATCAACTCTTCAGAGAAGTTTTTCCTGATCTTCGTATCTAGAAAAGCAGCTTCTGTCACTTTTTATACATTTATACTGCTTTATTTTTCTCTCTAGCACTTATCTGTTATTACTTTCTATGTCCCCTTGCATATTAATTTATTATCTGTCTCTCCCATTCACACACACTCCCCAAATATAGGGAGAGCGGGATTTTCTTATTCACAACTACAATTCCAACAGTGAGCGCAGTGGTTGACACTAAAAATAGTTTGTTGAGTAAATGAATTTCTGGTTTGGGTTGTAGGAAAATGGGCCATTATTTGTGGTTTAGAACCTCTTTCAAATGACAGAAATGTTGGGACAAGGCTTTGGAAAAATCACTATGATTTTTCCATAGAAAGAAATAAGACAGGAAAATGAGAAAAAGTATATATTAGTATTAAGTAGTATTAGTTGAGGCCAGGCATGGAGGCTCATGCCTATAATCCCAGCACTTTGGGAGGGCGAGGTGAGAGGATTACTTGAGTCTATGGTTCAAGACCAGTCTGGGCAACTTGGTGAGATCTCATCTCTACAATAAATCAAAAATTATCTGGGTGTGGTGGCTCACGCCTGTAGTTCCAGCTACTTGGAAGGCTGAGGTGGAAGGATCGCCTGAGTCCAGCAGGTTGAAGCTGCGGTGCCACTGCACTCCAGCCTGGGTGACAGTGACCCCAACTGAAAAAAAAAAAGTTGAAAATAAATAGTATTGGTTGAAGGAAATATAACTTGTGAGAATAATGAAAAACTGAGATTGACAGGAAAGAGGATGTCTAAAGAAGAGCAGTGGAGAGAAGATTAGAACAGCAAGGTATAATGGGATCATGGACAACTTTAAATATCACATTAGTACATCATATACTTAGCAGGAAAGAGAGAGGGAGAGAGAGAGAGAGAGAGAAAGCTAGTTTAGACAAAAAAGAGTGAAGTTTCAGAAAAAGGAGTTGTAGTAAGAATGAAATGACATTAGAAAATAAGGGAGGATTCCAAGGTTTAGGGATAAGAAAGGTAATGTTTCACTTAATGAACTTTAAATGCAAGGATCTGAGGAGATATTCCTATGGGAATAAACTGAATCCTTTCCTGAAGTGCTACCCCAAAACTGTAGATTGGATGGTAATTTTTCAAGGAAAAAATGTTGGAATGAACAAGAAACAAGGCAAAGCCTGAAAATTCTGAAAAGCCCACATTTCTGGAGCACACTGAAGAAGGTAAGGCAGTGAATGAGACTGATAACGCACAGAGAGGAAGCAAATAGAGAGTATTCACTGATTTAGAAGCTAAGAAAGAAGGCTTTCAGCACTAGATAATCAATAGAATCAAATGACATAGAAGAGTCAGTGGGATGAGACTGAGGAAAAGCCCAGGGATTTGGAAAGTTGGTTTTTACTGATAAACATTCATGGAGTAGCTTGAGTAAAAGCAGTGAGGCAATGGTAAAAAGAATCAGCATTGAAAAAGGTATGAGAGAATTTTTTATCAAAGGAATTGCAGAATTAGAGGCAAGAACAGCTCTTAAAATAATAGAATACAATCTCTGACACATAGTAAGTGGATGTTCAATAAATATTTGTTGCATAAATCACTTGAGCATGTTTGTCATTTAAAGGGGAAACAGTGAAGTAGGATAGAATGATATGTAAAAATAAAAAAATTCTAAGGTCGAATGCGGTTGCCCAAGCCTGTAATCTCAGCACTTTGGGAGACTGAGGTAAAAGGATTGCCTGAGCCCACAGGTTCAAGAACAGCATGGGCAACTTGGTGAGACCTCACCTCTACAGTAAATCAAAAAATTAGCTGGGCGTGGTAGTGCATGCCTGTAGTTCCGGCTACTTGGAAGACTGAGGCGGAATGATCACCGGAGCCCAGCAGGTTGACACAGCAGTGGTCTGAGTGTGCCACTCCAGCCTGGGTGACAGAGTGAGACCCAAAATAAAATAAAATAAAAATTTAGCAGGGTTTGGGTAATAACATTTTTTTTTGAACCAGAAGCTAAGGAGAAGAAGGAAGGATGAAAAGTACAGCAATGTTGTTCTTAGAATAAAATCCAAATTCCTTAATGACTTCTCATGACCTTTTACAACTTGCTTATGTTTGTGTTTCTATCCAAACTCTTCTTTCTCTGCTCCGCTCTCCCCTTCCTCCAGTTTTGCTAGCTTTCTTTCAGTACCACAGACAAACTCATTCCCCATTTGCATTTTCCTGGTTTTCCCCTCTACTTCCAATGTTTACTTTCAGAACTTCCTATGGCCAAAGATTTCCCAAAACTTCAATCTCAACTGAAATGCAATCTTCCTTTATTTATATATTTATTTTTGAGTTGGAGTCTTACTCTGTCACCCAGACTGGGGTGCAGTGGCACACTCACAGCCATGGCAACCTCGACCTGCTGAGCTCAGGTGATCCTTCCACCTCAACCTTCCAAATAAGTGAAACTACAGGCATGCGCTCCCACATCCGGCTAAGTTTTTTTATTTATTGTAGAGATGAGGTCTCGCCAAGTTGCTTAGGTTGGTCTCGAACCGGTGGGCACAGGCAATCCTCTCACCTCCGCCTCCTGAAGTGCTGGGATTATAGGCGTGAACCACTGTACGTGGCCAAATGTAATCTTAGAGAGGCTTTCTCTGATCTTCCTATGGGAAGGAGGCTCCACAGAGTCACTCTTTATCACATCTCCCTGTTTTAATTCTTATAGGGCACAAACCACTCTTTCAGATCACCTTTCTCAGTATTTATTTATTTATTGCTTGCCTCCTGTTCACCATGAGAACAGTTGCCTTGTCTTACTTATTCACTTATCATCCTTCAGACATCTGGAATAGTCTCTAGCACATGGAAATAAAAAAAAATAAATATTTGAAAACAAATTAATACATCTTGAAGCAGAAAGGAGGAAACTTAAGGCAATGTACACAGATAACTTTAGTCATTTCTATAAATTAAGTTGTGAGGTAATTTCTCAAAAACAGCCTATTTTTTCATTCCTGCCCGACTCAGGCTCTCAGCAATTCTGACTCAAACCACTGCAATATCCCTGTCCTGGTTCTTGTCCAACTCAACCAAAGTGATTTTCCTAAAGTACATACCCAATTATCTCACTACCCCACCTATAATATTCCATAAGCTCTCCATTGTTCTTGGAATAAAATGCAAACCCCTTACCCAGCTTTTATAGTCAAACTGATATGGTCATTGCTTACTTCTATAGGTTCTTTTTTCATCACTGCCTTTGTGTCCTGTCTTATTACCCTGCACTCCCTTGTCGCAGTGAATTCTATCAATTTGCCATGTCCCTGCTTTTCTCAACTATCTCTTCCTCCTGAAAACTTCTTTCCCAATTGTTTCATCTGAATCAATCCGGCCTGTGCTTTAGAAAGCTTCAGTTTGAATGTTGAGTTCTCCAGGTGAAATTGCATAACCTACTCACTCAAGTTACGGATCCTACCTATGTTCCCAAACTTTCTTATATCTATTAGAGTTCTTAGCTAAAAACAACAACAAAACACATTAGCTAGTGGAAAGAACTTTATTTAAAAATATTAAACAGAAGACAATTAAGGCAGAGAGTTAGAGAATTAGAGTCGGAAGCTATTATCAATAGGAAAATAAATGCCTACATTTAATACCCAGTCTCTCTTGAGGAGACCCTATCTCTGCTATGGCTGACCACAGCAAAGACCACCAGACCTAGACACTACAAGCTGTCTAGCTGATACCCCTTGGTCTTCTGTCAATGTTAATTGGATGTTGGCTGCCTCTTTCTCATTCTTGACAGATTATATACTATTCAGTGGACAGGTGTGGTGGCTCATGCTTGTAATTCCAGCACTTTGAGAAGCTGAGGCGGGAGGATTTCTTGAGCCAGGAATACCAGACCAGCCTGGGCAACATAGCGAGACCTCATCTCTACAAAAAAACAACCAAACAAAAAAATTAGCCAGGCACGGTCGTATACGCCTGTAGTCTCAGCTACTCTGGAGGCTAGGAGGGTCACCTGAACCAGGAAGTCCAAACTACAGTGAGCCATGATAACACCGTAATGTCGCTGCACTCCAGCATGGGCAATAGAGTGAGACTTTGACTCAAAAAAAAAAAAAAAATTGATTCAGCTTTTCTTTCAGACTAGTCTTTTCTGAAGTGATATGTTGGTAGATCTGATTAGTGAACTCTGGACTGCTGGGAGGTAAGGAAAACACTTTTCTAGCTTAACCTGAGAAGGCAAGACTCTTGAGATGAGATGATTTATGAGAAAGGTCTACTACACACTTGCACTCTATTCCTCCCCCAGTCACAGTATACCTCAATTGATAGGCTTTGGTTCTGTCCCACTCATTAACTCCATATAGTCAGGAGTGATGTCTGTTTCATTCACTCTTTTGTTTTGTTTTGTTTTTTTCCTTACAGCTAGCAGAGATCCTGGTGTATAGTAAATGCTAAAAATATTATTTATTGAATGACTGAATGGGTTGTAATTGGGGTTGAAGATAGTTTGGAACAGCTGTTAGAATTATAATGTGGGAATTATAATTGAGAGTCAATTAGAGAAGGCTAAAAGAATTGCTGAGTTGCATTTTGTAGCCTGCCAAGTTAGGAAGAAAGCATTTGTGGTGGAACTAATCATCACTGTTTAGTGAGTTTCTCAAGCAAGGCTGGAAGAAAAAACTTAAGAATCTAAATCAACTGGGAAAAGGTTTGTGGGTAGCAGACTAAAGGGAGTTTGAGCTCAAACCCAGTGAAATAGGCATACATGAAATGAATGACCATAGAATTGAGGTTGGTTAGGAAATAAATTAAACCAGCAAGAGAATGGGCAGTCTGTGAGAATATGAAAAAATGAAATAACTAGAGATGATAATAAAGGCAAAAGTACAGTTTGTTATAAGAGATTAGAAAGATATTTTACTCCACCTTCCCCCAAATTATAAAGACTGAATCTGTTGTGCCTCCCATTCTCAGTCCTGTTCACTTTTATGCACCAATTTTGACTAAAGTAGTCAGGGCCACCAGCTTTGGTGTCCCTTCTCTTCCCTGATTCAGAATTGCTGGGAATTAAATTGTTCACTGAGAACCACTAGAGCCCACCTAGTCTTCTTGTGTTTTTTCTCTTTGCCAGTCAGAAGCCTGTATTCACAGAATTAGCCGTAGTTGCCTGTTTACTTTCCATTTCTTTCCTTATCTCTCTCCATATTTGTCTGCAAATCCATATCTCCCACTGTCACACCCCATCAACTCTATCTTAGAACTGATTGTCTGTTTTGGGTCCTGTCTCTTATTTCTAAACAGATTCCCCTGAAGTGCTGGGATGTGCTCAGAATGCTACAACATGTTGCAGGAACCTGCTAGCTTGTTCTTGTATGCCTATCTTTAGCTGGAAGACCAGGACCTTGTCCCAGTTATTAGACTGGCAATGAGCTCTTGTATTGCTCTCACACATGACAACTGTTCATCCTCCTGTCTCTTTCATCTTGGTCACCAGTCGTATGGTCTCGTATTGGTCTGTAACTAAAACTCATGTTGATTTTGCCTGAGTTACGACTGAGCTGCATCTGTCCCCTGGATTTTGGATATATTGCTCTTCTAGAGTCAGGTCATTCTCCACTGCAAGGTCATCTTCTCCAACATATAATCCCCAAAAAGCATTAATAGTGAGATTCATGTCCATTACTTAGACTATGATTAAATACAAAGATAAGAGCATACCAAATGAAAGGATGGTCTAGGTTAAGTTGCAGTAACAAATGTCTCTGAAATCATAATGACTTAAAATAGATTCAGAAACTTTTTCTGCAAAACTCTAGTTGGTATTTTAGGTTTTGTGGGCCACACAAAGACTCAACAATGGTTCAAATCTCCCATTGTAGCATGAATGCAGCCATAGTCAATACATAAGCAAATGAATGTGACTGTGTTCCAGTAAGACTTTACTTACAAAAATAAATACATTGGTTTTAATTTGCTGACCACTGATTTAAAGTCATAGGATTTATATCATACTTACACTTCATTACAGGTTGGATGGCTGATATGTTTCACATTGTCACTGTGGGCACTCTGGAACCCAAGCTGATGAGCGAGCCACGATCTAGAACATTACTTTTAATTGCAGCAAAGAGAAAAGTTACAAGATACCCATCTGCTTTTAAAATTTTTGTCCATAAGTCATTTTTACTCTGATTCTGTCAGCTCATGAATATCCTGTGTTCTTGCCCAAGTTTATCAGGGGAGGAAGCATAAGCTCCTACAGACAAAGGGAATCAATAACTGGTGATCAGTAACACAGGGTACAACAGGAATCTGTGGTAGAAGAGGGAATATCGCCGGGCTCGGTGGCTCAGCCTGTAATCCCGCGCCTTTGGGAGGCTGAGGTGGGTGGATTGCCTGAGCCCGCGGGTTCAAGACCCGCCTGGGCAGCGAGACCTCATCTCTACAATAAATCAAAAAATCAGCCGGGCATGGTAGCGCATGCCTGTAATTCCAGCTCCTTGGAAGGCTGAGGCGGAAGGATCACCGGAGCCCAGCAGGTCGAGACTGCACTCTAGTCTGGGCGACAGAGTGAGATTCCAACTCAAAAAGAAAAAAAAAGAAGAGGGAATATCAAGCTTAAAAGTCTTGATGGTGCTGTTTTAGGTCATGAAAAAGTCCAAAGTGGGGGGGGTCTGAAGACAACTGAAGAAAAACGGCAATGAAGACACCTGGAACTAAGGAAACTGTGGAATGTGAAACTTGCATATGTCAAAGTTCCTCACCATGCATCTTAAAGAAACACTAACTGTCCTCTCTATATGTAAAAAGAACAACAAAAATAGCAATACAATATCTTAGATAATGTGCCACATCTGGGTAGCTCTGATATTTCCTTAATATTCTAACTCAGTGTTTGAAGATCAAAAAAGAAGTCATAATGCAAAAAATAATGTAAACACCCTAATTTATTCCTAACACACTGGAATATATCAGAAGTATCAATCAGTTGACCTAATTATTTATTTTATAATTATCTCTCTATACATATACTACTAAATATAACATTTCTATTCACAGTATGAAAATATCTTTATGAAACCTCTTAAGCAGTAAATTAATTAAATACCTTCATATATATTTGAAAAAAGAGAAAAACCAATGGTACAAATTTAAAGGCAGTGTTTTAGCATTTTATCAGTGCATTTGAAAAAACTAATCTAAGCATTAGTTATTTTTTTTTTTGGCATAGAAGAACAAGACAGAAAAGATGAAAGGGAAGTGGTGAGCATGGATTACCACAGTTCTCACAACTTTCCTCTCCAAAATGCATGGGAGAAATAAAGTTTTCATGATCAAAATTCCTAACCCAATAGCTCTTATTCCACTCTTCTGCATTAATAAAATCTCATTCAAATATAAGGGATAGAGAGTTGAAGTATATGGAAATATTCTTGTACCCACTCTACTTTTGAATTTTTTGAGTAAACTTTTCATAAACAGTGTTTTCTTTGTTTCTTTTGTTAACTAGCCTTGGTAATAAGCTACTTGCAACAAATCATAGAAGTGATGGAGACTTGGTAATGGCATCAAACCTATACACAGCATGACTGAATTAGAATGTTATTAGGGCACTCAACCTGGAATAGTCATGATTGTTAACAATTGTACTCAGCATTTGATTCATAGTCTAACCAGTAGAGGCAAACCCAATTAGTGTTTGTCGTTGTTTAATCAGTTAAGGGCAACTCTCAGGACAGGTTTGCCTTGGCCTGTGTCTCAAATGTTAGCAACAGTTTGTGAACCTGGAGTGAAAAAAGTGGTCAGTATTTCATGCAAAAAAAATCCCCAGCTTTTATTTTGTAATTTTTGCACATTTGTTTGCTTATTTTTAAATTTCAATTGTGTTTATTTTGTGAGAAAATATGTATGAGGCAAAGTGGTAGAATATGAGATGATGATTTTAAAAAATCAGAAAAACCAAAGAATTGCCACACAAAAATATGATCTTCAATTATCTGGGCATAATACTTATTTCATGTTGGACTACTGAAAACAGAGGAAATCAGGGGAAGTTTGTCATCTTTGTTTACCATTTGACTGCATTTTCCATTTTGAATTTTGAAGTTTATTATCTCTAATCTAATTGCAAAGACTAATTTGTCCCATGATTTAAAATAAATGTTGTTACCATACTTGTAGAATGCTTTTGCATGTTCCTTACTACCTTTGCATCTTATTGATTGCATTGCTGGTTTCTATGGGAACAGAAGTGGAGAAGTTAATTAAGATCAGAAGGTTAGAACTGAAGAAAAATAGAATTTTCAACACAGTTCATTTATCATGTACATTTAAATTACTTTCTTTAATAAAATATCTATTGGGGTAGAGTGGTGATGGCTGAATCACCTTAATAAAAACAAATTATACATGTTAAAAGTTTAACATCACTTATTTGTACTCAATTCATCCCATTAAGAACCATTTTAGCTTTGGTAATCAAATTAACAAAAGTCATTAATAAAGGTTCCTGTGTCTCATTACTGCTGCTCTGAGACTTTTAGCTTTGAGCAATGTGTTTTATGTATTCTTATTATTTATTCAGAATAAGCCTGTAGTTTCTATTAAGTTCTTGTCTTTTATTTCAAATACCCCTGTCTATCCTGCTTCATAATGTTCTGTCTGGGTCTATGCATACTACATAGTCATTTAGTAGCATCGCAGGTTCTACCAGTAGGGGGAAACAGAAAGATTAGTAGGCAGGAGAGTGGAAGAAGAGATTTATTTTCTGTTGACTTTCTGTTTCTGTCAGGATCAATTCAGCCATGATCCTTCACCCAGGAGAGGTAATGGGTTCCTGCCTCCAACACACTACACCTGTAACTAATTCCCTATATAAAATTTCAGCCTTTGAAATATCTAATGTATTTCTGCTTTTCTAGCTGACACAAAGTCCATGATTGGTTTTATATGTAAAAAGTAGAATGTAGCTAACTTAAAAAAGAATAAAGCCTCTTTGTCTATTGTAAAAAAAAAACTGGGATACACAGAATTGTAGAAAGAAGAAAGATTATTCCTCAGTCCCAGCACCCACATACAACATATGTTAACGTTTTGCTTTTCTTCCTCTACAGTATTTTCTACACATAGGAAAATACTTTTTCAGAAACATACATTATGACATTCTACATCTGCTTTTGTCTCCTGTATTTATTTTATTGTATTTATTTTTTGAGTTGGAGCCTCACTCTGTCACCTAGACTGGAGGGCAATGGCACAATCACAGCTCACTGAAGCTTCCAGCTCCTGGGCTCAAGTGGTTCTTCCTCCTCAGCCTCCCAAGTACCTGGAACTAAAGGCGCATGCTACTGTACCTAGCTAGTTATTTTATTTTTGTAGAAATAGAGTCTTGCTATGTTACCCAGGCTGTTCTTGATCTCCTGGGCTCAAGCAATCCTCTCACCTTGACCTCCCAAAGTGCTGGGATTGCAAGCATGAGACAGCACACCCAGCTTTTTTTTTTTTTTTAACTTTAAATTAAACCAGTGTTTGCAAACTCTTCACAAACATCATTTGGATAGCTAGGTAACATTCTGTAGGCTATTTTGATATTACTCAATATTTAGACATTTAGATTGCTTTCAGATGGTTTATAATGATATAAAATGACAGCATAAAATGTTGTCATAAACACCTTTGTGTGTGAGTAATTTTATTTTCTTTTGCATTCAGGCTAATTGCCTTAGGATTTAAACTTTTGTTTTTCTATTCTTATGCAAGTTATTAATGCAGAACCACAGCCCTCTTCAAAGTCTGTACATCCACAAGCATTTCCGAAATTTCTCAGAAGTTGTTGTCCGTGGAACAAAGATTCTTCTGTGCTTTCTGTGTGTGTGTGTGTGCACGCATCCCTGTGTGTGGTTTTTTTTACTCGTTGTCCCTAGAGTAATAGTATAGTTGAGAGTACATGTAACAAATATTGTAGATTGCATTAAGAGAGTAATCAGACCAATCCTGTTTTGCTAAGAGAAAATTTGTATTTAATATACACTAAGCATCTAATTTTTAATATATTTTCCTCTAAATGATATTAATAATGCTAGAATACAAAATATTACTCTCATGTACAGCAGCAGAAAGAAAATGTTAATTTTTAAGTGAGTCATTAATTACAAGACTATTTGGGTTATAAACTGAATGGTGATATTTAAGTGGTAAATATGAACCAATTCGATGTTCAATACAAAGCAGAATAAGTCAATAAATTTTTTAGTTTTAGTTTTTTCACATGGATAATTATATAATACTTGCAATCATATTTCAGAAGGTGTTATAAAAGTAAAATTGTATCTCCATGTCCATGTCTATATCCATAGTCACGTCTTTATATATTTGTCAATATATACTGACTGTCATGAAGTAACAGAACATATAAAGCAGACATGTCCAGTTCTTTCAAACAATATAAAAGTCAAAACCTATAACCCTGTTTAAGAAAAACAGGAAATTAATTCATTATGTTCAAAGGAGGTCTGGAGTGATACATTTCGAATTTCTATAAAATCCTTCTGTGTGTGCTAGTCTCAACTTAAGAGCCAAAGTTGTCATTTGTGCCCATTTTCTTAATCTTTCGATTCTTGGTACTTTAAATGGACCCTTTTGCCTTTACAAAAATACTACCTAGTTATAATGTGATAAATTAACCTTTAATCAGTAGTGCTCGGTGGCTCAGCCTGTAATCCCAGCACTTTGGGAGGCCAAGGCGAGTGGATTGCCTGTGCCCATGGGTTCGAGCTCCACCCGGGCAACTTGGCGAGACCTCGTCTCTACAATAAATCAAAAATTAGCTGGGCATGATAGTGCGCGCCTGTAATTCCTGTTCCGGCTTCTTGGTTGGAAGCCTGAGGTAGAAGGATGCCAGAACCCAGCAGGTTGAAACTGTGGTGGCTGGGAGCATGCCACTGCCCTCCAGTCTGGGCGACAGAGTGAGATTCCAACTCAAAAAAAAAAAAAAAATTAACCTTTAATCTAAAGAGCTACTCTTTATTATATTTTTGGTTTTCTGGAGGCCACAATATATTTGTTCAGTTTTAATAATGGAACTAGCAGGAGGGATCACCTTGTTTTTTAAGGGTGGAAAAATTTCTTTTTGAAAGACACTTCCAAAGTTGTATTGATAACCTGATACCCTTTACAATTCAAATTTCCTTCTACTAAAACAAACAAACAAACAAAAAGCACTTGCAAGCAAGGTGCTAGGCACTGTGTTTTGAGCTACCTGTGATCTTATTTGCACCTCACAACAATCATGTAAGGTATTTATTAACCTTGTTTCACAGAATAAAAATTAGGGATCAGAAAAATTATTTAGCATTTCCAAGTTTGTGCAGGGTGACAGAATCTGAATTTGAATGTCAGTTGACCTGACCCACTAACCCATTTTCTTTCATGGGAATAGTTATTATATTTTAAATAGCAGTCAATAAGAATAAAGGCTTTTTTATGTGCTTGTCACTGCCTAGACACTGTGTTTTAAGGTAGCAATTCTTGTAAAAGATATTTTAGAAATTTGTCTAATATATAATTATAATTAAGTTGGACAATTTGATTACAAGCATGCACTTACTTTTTTCATGGTTGTGAATTTCTTGGTCCTTAAAACTCTAAAGAAGAAAAATAACCTTGCTGCCAGTCTCTTAAAGTCAGAATTACCCACCTCTTACTCTCTTCCTTACTGTCTTTCACAGGTCAATTAATACTGGAGGGTTATAACTTGAAAAAAGCTTTTGATAAATTACAGGGAAAACTTCATGTGTCAGAAATATATGGTACATATACCATATCTCTGTGTTTTATATAGATTATTTCTGTTTGTATGCGTACACATATATATAGATACACACACTATATATTTGTATGTATGTATATACATATATTTGTATATATGTATATGTTATATATGTGTGTATGAAAAGTATGCATATAAAATATATAGTTTTTCAATAAACACAAGTGGCCAAATATTTGGGTTAAGTTGTTTCCAATGATACTTGGAATGTCAGTCAGCCTTTCTCAACGCCTCAATTATTAAATACATCTGCACTTTCATCATGAAAGTGTCCTAAATATTTATTTATTTATTTATTTATTTATTTATTTATTTATTTATTTGAGTTGGAGTCTCACTCTGTTGCCCAGACTGTAGTGAAGTGGCACGCTCCCGGTCACCGCAGCCTCAACCTGCGGGGCTCCGGCAATCCTTCCGCCTTATCCTTCCAAGTAGCTGGAGCTACAGGTGCACGCTACCACGCCTGGCTAATTTTTTTTTATTTATTGTAGAGATGAGGTCTTGCCAAGTTGCCCAGGCAGATGTCGAACCCGCGGGCTCAGGCAATTCACTCACCTCGGCCTCCCAAAGCGTGGGATTACAGGCTGAGCTGCTGAGCCCGGCCAATATTTAAATAATAGCAAACATAGCTGTTGACATGAATCTATCAATTAAGAAAAGCTAAAATGTAAATACATGTGATATAGAGTATCAGAGCGTATCTTATCATTTAACCTGACTTAGTAATACATATTCCATAAAGAGTCCAGGAAGAAACTTTAGGAAAGTCAGGCTAAGAATTCCTCCATTCTATCCTTTTAGTAAAGTCAGAATTGGACTGGATTTGGCATCTTTTGTAAATAATGAGTTTTGTGCAGCCAGTTTTGGGCTCAGTTTAGTCAATCACACAGATGATAATTGTCTACAAATAACACGACTATATTTGTCATTGTACTGACCAAGTGTTATGAACATAAGGCTGACAGGTCTGAAGATGTTTTAGTTTGTTAATATGGAACTGGGGTGATTATTACAAATATTCCCACATACAGTTGACAGTGTATAAATAGCTATTAAATCTCATACGCAGTAAATTTATATATAAAACAATCAGATTTAATTAAATGGTTACAGTTCTTGAAACAACAACCTGCCACCTCAGATCAAATCTCTAAACTACCCAGAGAATGAAAAGCACAGTTTATCTCATTGATACAAAGTGGGAATCAAAAGAAAGTAAAATACCAAGAGAAAACTTATAGCTTCCTTGCATTCTATTGCTTTATACCAACAAGGAAATTTGTACTGCTCACTTGCATAAACGTGAATTATGTATTGTATCAAACTCTGGGGTCATTAGAAGAATGAAGGATTAATTTCTAATGAGACTCAGAATGTTCGTACTTTTAACCTGAGAATGACATATTTAATAACATATTTGGTTACATTATGGGCATATGTGTGATTACCAGACTGCATTTTATTTCCTTTAAAATATTTTTTCTTGAAAATAACTTGCTATGAGCTTATATTGGTTTTAAATTGTCGTAGATCTTGAGATAACTGCCACCTAATTCAAAAGTTATTATAAAATTCACAGCCTCCCTAAAACTTTTATACTATTTATTTCTTCTGTTAAGAGCAAAGCATTATAGCAGGTATGTAAAAAGAAAAAACAAACAAACCAAAAACTTGGAGTAAGTAGGCTTGAGAAACAATAGTAACTTTGTATAAATGGCAGAAGAGTGTGGGAGATGTAAGAAAACTAGGATTTTTTAAGTTGGCATCTTCTTTAAATACAACTATATGTACATTTCAGGGACATGCATTGAGAAAGCACGCTAATTTTTTATCCTTCTGGCAGTTAAAGCCTTTTCCTCAACTATTTCATGTTAACATTTCAGTAGGAGAATTTTGCACCTTCAACTAATCAGTTTTGGGGTTTTTTTTCCTGCAGTAAATGTAAACTTTAGAACCGAAGAGCAGGGATTCTCCCAGATGTGCCCCCAGTCTTGACCTTCTTATGTGCTATAGAGATTTTCTTTTTGAGTGACTGAGGCTTGATAGTAATTTAACAATGGCTTTGCTGGCCCTGCCAGACCTCTGCAAGCATATTAGCCTTTTACATTTATTCTAGTCTGAGAGATGATTTCCTGAATTGGGTAGAGGGCATTGGTATTTCTTTAAATAGAGTTTCCTATCTGTCTTTTGCCCCCACCGTGTTTTCACTCTTACTAGTGACTGCCAAAACTGTCCCTGCTCTATTTTAAGGCAACACCATTTGACCCTTTGCTTTACTGGAAATACTTTCTCAGTCCTGAGCTGTAAGGATTGTTCTATTTGCTGTTTGCCTATTTTAAACTTTCTGGTAGTGTAGTAAACTTTGAAATCCTGATCATGTTCCTGAAAATGTTTTAATTGTCTCAGTGTATTACTATTCCAAATATTCTATTAAATACCAATAATTACTTATGAGTAATTAAATGGAATTCCCTGGGAGTCCTTTTTTATTTTATTTTTTGTGGCAGGGTCTCATTCTGTCACCCAGGCTGGTCTCAAACTTCTGGCCTCAAGCAATCCTTCTGCCTTGGCCTTCCAAAGTGCTGGAATTATATACATAAGTCACTGCACCTGGCTTACCTGAAAACTCTTAATGACAGATTAAGTCTACATATGTTTGAAGGGATGGAGATATATTTTTATGTAAACTTTTTTTGATAACATTTCTTAATTA
This sequence comes from Carlito syrichta, assembly GCF_000164805.1. NCBI lineage: Eukaryota > Metazoa > Chordata > Mammalia > Primates > Tarsiidae > Carlito > Carlito syrichta. The sequence goes on from NW_007250817.1 coordinate 805,231, forward strand.
ACTCAGTTCTGAGAATTCTCCTGCTCTGGGGAAAATCTGTTTTTAAGTAGAGGTGGCAGCCGGGTGCATAACTCGTGCCTGTGACCCCAGCATTTTGTGAGGCTGAAGCTGGAGGACCGCTTGAGCCCAGGAGTTCAAGATCAGTCTAGGAAATATAGCAAGAGCTCATCTCTACAAAAAAGTAGCCAGGCATGGTGGCATTAGGCCGTAGTGCCAGATATTCAGGTAACTGAGGCGGGAGGACCACCTGATCTCAGGAGGTAGAGATTGTGGTGAGCTGTGACTCTGCCACTGTACTCCAGCCTGGGTGACAGAGTGAGACCTTGTCTCTTTCTAAAAAAAAAAGTATAGTTGGCACTTTGTGTTAAACATATTTGTGGCTGCTGGAGTGCTTGATTTCGCTCCACTACTGGCAATGACTCAAAACGTTCTGTGTCTGCACATCTACTTTCATACCCTGCCTTTCTGTCCCCAGAAATCATTAGATCCAAGGGTAGACCCGTGGCTACTTTCCACAAATTCCACAACTTGGCATGAATTTTTTTTTTTTAAGTCTGAGTCTCACTCTCGTCCAGGGTAGAGTGCAGTGGTATGCTCATGGCTACCACAGCCTCAACCTGCTGGGCTCAGGTGATCCTTCTGCCTCAGGCTATCCTTCTGCCTCAGTTCCAAGTAACTGGAACTACAGGTGCACCACCATGCCTGGCTAATTTTTTTATTCAGTGTAGAGACAAGGTCTACAAGTTGCCCAGGCTGGTCTTGAACCCCTGGCATGAGCCTCCACATCCAGACTGGCATGGAAAATTTTATAGAGTGTGGGTATTTGGAGACATGCTATGAGCAAGAGACATGCTATGAGCAAGTCTCACAAACTCTCCTGTTGAGGCTTTTGAGGTACCCTGATTCTCTCCTTGTCCAACAATTTTACTTTGATTTTCTTAGATACTCTGGTATCTTCCTACTACATGCCTCTTTTTGTTTGACTCAAGTGCTTAAACTAGCCTAGAGTCTGTTTCTGTTGCTTGAAGCTAAATGAACTAATCAAAAGATCTGGAGGACCAGAAGAATCAGAAATCTTAGGCACATCAGTGGGGGATGTGTGTGGGGGTGGGGAAGAAGTAAGTGTAGCCCTCTATAAAAGAATCTGAAATGCTGAAAAAACTCCTCAAGATAGGTGAGAAAAGATAAGAAGATGATCCTCAGAAAATGCTTACTAGAAATAGTAGGTAAATGGAAGATTTTGGACAAGAAGTTGGGATATGTCAATTCTGGCCTTGGGCTTAAATGAACTTTGTACAGCTCTCTGAAAAATGTGTCTTATCTTTCCCACATTTACCCACAGGGTGCTAAATAGGAGAAAAGTCTGAAAATGACAGAAATTTCATTTGCTCCTAGAAGTATCCCTGACAATATTTATCTTTTGGTCTGGGTGGGTAATTGTCTAGTTACATATATATATGTAAAAATTCAGTGAGTTATAAGATATAGGCTCTTTACCTATATTAAAGAAGGGGGGCCAGGCTCGGTAGCTCAGCCTATAATCCTTTGGGAGGCCAAGGCGAGTGGATTACCTGTGCCCGTGGGTTCAAGACCAGCCCAGGTAAATTGGAGAGATCTTGTCTCTACAATAAATCAAAAAGTAGTCGGAAATGGTAGCACATGCCTGTAGTTACAACTGCTTGGAAGGCTAAGGCGGAAGGATCGCCAGAACCCAGAAGTTCTATGCTGGGGTGGCCGTGAGTGTGCCACTGCATTCCAGCCTGCAAAACAAAGTGAGACCTCCAACTCAAAAAAAAAAAAAAAAAAAGAATGAAGAGGTGAAGAAGGAGGAGGGGGGATCTTATATGCTCCCAACCTAATCTAATATCAATTTTCCAGCAGTGCACAGGATAACTAGAATACCTCCAAGTAGCCTAAATAATAGTGAGAGGAAAAGTAGACATCTATCTAATGCAGAGGTCATGTAGGTAAGGATGGTTTCAGCCATGCTGAAAGGTGCTCAGCATTATTCAACAAAGATCACATCTGATATGCTTAACCTCTACTCTCTTTGTAGAATCATACTTTCTATTTCATATATAGAAAATATATTGATTTTGAAGACACATAATTCTTTGAAGTACTACTAAGAAAGAAAAGCAACACTCCAAATAAATCTTGTAACCCAGAATTTTTAATACTTACTTGAGAGACTTTTTTAAATTTATTTTGAGAATTTTTTGCCATGTATCAATCACTTTTATGCATATTTTAGAACAGAAAAATGCTTATTATAAATTTATCATGTATATATGATAAATGGTTACTGTGGAGTGAGATGTGACGGTAATCCTTTTATGTATATATTAACAAAATGTAACACAACTTTATGTATTTATATGTATCTTCTTTTAGTAGCTTTATTACTCAAATTGTGGTCTATGGACTGATGCATGGTCAACATTTGGAAGCTTGTGAGAAGTTTGTAATCTAGGTTCTGTGCAATGGTTTACACCTGAAATCCTAGCACTATGGTAGTCCAAGAAGGGAAAATCGCTTGAGGCCAGCCTGGACAACAAAACAAGATGCTGACTCTACAAAACATTTTTTTTTTAAATAGCCAGACATGGTGGCATGTATCTATAGTTCTAGTTACTCAGGAGACGGAGGCAGGAGGATCCCTTTAGTAGGAGCTTGTTGGGAACCGGCCATGGAGCGTTAGGGATCAGGGAGGGCCGTGGACCTCGAGACTGCTAGGACGTGTTCGGGAGCCGTAGACCCCATTTTCCTCCCCCTTTTGCCATGCAGCACAACAACCTAAAGGAACTCTGCTGGCCTAAGCTGAAGCTCTGTGACTGTGA
>NW_007250817.1:808090-828914 GCF_000164805.1 Carlito syrichta
GTGACAGGCATGTCTCACTCTAGAAACCCATTGTTCCTGTTTCCCGTAAACTGCGGTTTCGGCTTAGGTATTAGATATAATTCAAACTCAGGTCACATTTGGGAGCCTTTTACACAGTACAGGCCTCTTTATAAGATTTTAAAGTATATTTGTAGATTTAGTATATACTTATGGAGAGCTGTTTTCAGCTTTTCAATGGTATAGATGATTATCAAGAGTGGCCCAGCACAGAGTTTGGCCTGGGCCACATTCCTGAGAGCCCAGCACGTACTTTGGACTGGGCTGCATTCTTTTAGGCTGGCTTTAGCTACAGTTAGTGTAAGGTCTTTTTTCTACCTGTTATAGAAATTGAATTTATTTTATTCAAAGAAGGTATTGTAGAATAGTTCATGCTACGAATCCTGTTAGTTCAAGTATAATCAATCATGAGATTTTTAGGTTTAATAAGAATATAGTTAACTTTAGAAATTTCATTGTCTCTACTTTCTACTATCGAAGTTTTGGCCTTAGTACATTTACAGTTTACATTTAGGTTTTAGAAGATTTGCTGCTGCTAATCAGCTTTATATATTAGAATTAAGAATTGGAAAACTTTCATAGAAATTAGGATAGATATATAGGACTTTGGAATAGCCATTTTGTTAAGAGATTGTAGTCTACTGTTCCAAAAGGTGGCCCACCGTGGACCTTGGACTGGGCCACATCCTGTAGGGCCCAGTGTGATCTTTGGACTGGGCCACATTCTTTAGGAAATTGGCTTAAGCTATAATTAAGAGCTTCTGTAGCATTGTGTAAGTAGTAAAGTTTAAGATGGTCATCATGGGTTTTGTGTGAGCTCTAGAAGTTATTGATTATCAGAGCATCATTAGGCTAGTAAGGATTGTTACACGGCTTTTGAAGAACATTAACTAGCAAAGGGAACAATGAGACAATCTTGGGGTTTGTTCCTCCTCACACCTAAGCATCTGGTGGGTGGGGGATCCCCCCCCCGCACCTGGCTTTGTTTTCACGTGAAAGACTTGTGAGACTGCCTGTGTAAAATTTGGGGATAAATACCTGCTGTAACTTTCAATAAACGGCTTCTGCTCATTTCACTGAACAGTTGTCCACTTTCTTTCTTTCTCTTTCTTCCTCTTTATATCTATCCTTCCATCTTTCTTTCTTTTAATATCTATCCCTACAAATTCGCCAACGCCACCACATCTTCCAAGGGAATCCCCAAAACTTGCGGGGGCTGGCCTCCCGCAGGAGCTCAAGGCTTCAGTAAGTTATCATCATGCCACTGTACACCAGCATAGGTGTCGGAGTGAGACTCTGTCTCAAAATAAATTTTAAAAAAAAGAAGAAAGAAATTTGTAATCTCAGGCTCCAATAAATCAGAATCTATATTTTAAGGAGGTTCCCAGGTGATTATTATGCAAGTTAAAGTTGAAAAGGCACTGTTGCAAAGCACTTGATTGCTGCTTTGCATAAAAATATAGAATTATGGTCATTCTTCTAATAGAAAATAATTGGTTTGCTTAATGTCAAAATTACACAACATCATTTTCTTTATGTGCATTTTTGTGAACATGGTAAGATTTGCTTTCCTGCCAAATCACGAAACAAGAATTCTGGAAGATATTTTAAACAGCAACTAAACTCAATGTATATAATACTAACAATGAAGCAAATTTCATTGTAATAATGACAACTTAAAGAGTTATGTTCAAGTTCATGGATGCATAGACCATGGCAGTTAATGCTATCTGGCCATGGTAAATGTAATGCATGATCTATTATATGATGCACACTAATTTTAGCAATGCCCAGATTTTTTTTAAAATGTGTGCCTTAGAATCAAATTAAGACGTTTTTAACAGCTCCACATATAAATAAAAGTCCTGTTAGTAAGAAGAATCTTTTGACCTTGACGTTAGGACTACAAAACTTTTCATTGTGGCAATAAATTAAGAAAACATTTGTAGTCTCTCTAAATTATATCAACTTTTGTAGGAAAACTAGAATATATATATATATATATATATATATATATATATATATATATATATATATTTTTTTTTTTTTTGAGTTGGAGTCTCACTCCTTTGCCTAGGCTGAAGTGCAGTGGCACGCATGCTCACGGCAACCCCAGTGTCAACCTGATGGGCTCCAGCGATCCTTCTGCCTCAGCCTTCCGAGTAGCTGGACTACAGACGCTTGCTACCATGCCCAGTTATTTTTTATTTTATTATAGAGACAAGGTCTCACCAAGTTGTTTGGGCTGGTATCGACCCCGAGGGCTTGGGCAATCCTCTCGCCTAGACCTTCCAAAGTACTGGGATTACAGGCTGAGCTATTGACCCCGGTCTTCAGAAAAAAATTTTTTTAAAGTTTGAAAAAGAAATTGAAACAAATTGGATGGACTTAGAGTTCATCATACTCAGTGATCTATCACAGAAACAAAGAACTAAATATCACATGTCCTTACTCATAAGTGGGTCCTGAACATTTATCACAATACTACAAGAGAGGAATCAGCAGTAGCAAGACACTGCGGGGACGGGCTGGGGAGGGAGGGGAGGGAGGTGGGCTGGTGGTGAAGGGGTACATAACATCACCAAGGGTACCTGTAACCAGGGGAAGCAAGGACCAGTTGGAGCCCCAAACTTTACATGCTCTTAATTTTATGTATGCACTCTGGTAGGCTCTACTACCCCTGTTACCTAGTTCGTCAAACATCAAATTAGATGCTGCCGTAAAGGTATTTTTAGATAGGATTAACATTTGAATCAGTATACTTTAAGTAGATCTCTTATGTACCTAATCCTGACTTGTACTCCACATCATTATAATAAAATAAAGTTTAAAAAAAGAGAGATTGTAGCAGGAGTGGGACATAATCCACGTTTAACTATATCAGGGTCATTCAAAGTGTGATCTGCACCCCATAATCTACAATATCACCTTGAAGCTTCTTTTCCAGTTACATATTTGGATTACACCTTGGAACTGTACCAAAATATCTGAACTAGTGCCTAGTCATCTGAACTTGTACCAATTGCTTCAGAAGACAAACATGAACGTTAAAGTTTATCAAGCAAAATGTCAGGATCTTGATTTTATATTTTAATTTCTTCTCTGCCCACAGAATGGGAGGTCATTAACAAATGATATCTCTCAACTAAATGAGCCAGCAGGTCAAAGTTTGCTCTATAAATTGTGATTTTTTAATAGAAAAAATTATTCTTAATGAATAGGAACTTCTGTTAACAGAACTCACTTGTTATTAAAAACCAAAACAGTAAGTTTACATTGCATTTAAGATTACTAAAGCACTAACTTTCCTTAAGTTCTTCCCTCATTTCCAAGTTTTTGCTTGTTATATTATCACACATAATCGTTATAATTTCACTGACAAACAGATTTTTAAAATTTATTTGAATAATTTCAATGAGTACATTACCAACGTGATGGTTCATTTTTTTGTATGCACTTGAGTAGCTATGGTACCTCTATTACCTAGTCGGTCAAACACCAACCTAGATGTTGCTGTAAAGGTATTTTTAGATGGGATTAACAGTTGAATCAGTAGACTTTAAGTAAAACAGTTTTTCTTCTATAACATTGGTGTGCCTCATCTCATCAGCTGAAGGCCTAAACAGACAACAGACTGAGCTCCCCTAAGAAAGAAACAGTTCCAACAACAGAGTGTCTTTAGATTTCAGCTGTAACACCAACTCTCCCTTGGGTCTCCAGCCTGCCTAATTTGGACTTGCCAGTCCTCACAGTCTTGTGAGCCAATTCCTCAAAATAAATATCTTTCTCTTTACATATACACATCCTATTAGTTCAATTTTTCTCAAGACTAATACATCTAACTACAGTAAACAGAATAATGTGTTTTCACTGGAAAGGATTGTGCCTTTTGAGAGCATTTAAAAATTTTAATCTATATTTATCATTATTTTATTCAGGAGTTATGCTAAATTTAAAATCAAAATTATTTTCTTATTAGCTATTATGCATCTACGCATGTAGTGTTTATAACAGTTCCTGGCTTATTGATTCTATGACTAATTAAGATGCATATGTCAATATTGTATGGTAACTTACTACTAAGTCTTAATTGTCATAGTAGGTCTTCCTTCAGTTCTTTAGAACTATCATAATACATGTTTTCAGATGACTTAATTTTATAAGATTTTCTCTTTTGCTTCAAGTTGCCTAATTATGTTCTCTGCCAATTCTATGAACTTACTATTATAAATTTTCAGCAACGTTCTCTCTAAAAAACTTCAAGAACAGTTTAAGAAAATTATTCTAAATATGAATGGAAGACAATCTACCTTTCAAAGCCTATAAACGTGTAATTACTTTTTCACCATAGTATTACAGAAATGAACACATGTATGACTGAACCTTTTCTCCATAGGAAACAGATATATTTTTATTTTTCTAAAACATGAGGGTAGCTCTGTATCACAGTATAAGACTGTGCAAATTAGGCATTGAACAATTTGATAAATGATTATGCTTGGCCTATGTAAGCATTTAATGGACAATAGTAGTGGTTTATGGATGAACTTGAGCAAATCATACATGCATCTACACATGGAGTGTTTATGAGTATTAAATAAGATCACTCATGCAAAGTTCTAAGAACAGTTCCTGGCTTATAATGAGTACTTGTTATTGTATTGCTGTTATAACTCTATACAAAAAAAAACTCTTGCCAAATGTGTTTATCTTTGAATGTTAGACTATGGTTGACTTCAATTTTCTTCTTTATACCTTATATTTTATGTATCTTCAAAAGTTGTACACAATATGGTGGAATAAGCACAACATATTGGTGGGGGCAGGATTTTAGGAAGGTGGAAGGGCAAAGGAGGAAAAACTAAGACACAGCAACCTGGACAATAGATAATGTATTGAAAAGAAGCAGGCAGTAAAGAGTAACTAGGGTAGATTGTAAAGCCGAGCAGTGAAATGAAAGCATTGATATGTGAAGATTAGTTTGGAAGTAACTAATGGGAACATTAGAGACTTTGCATTAGAGCATTAGAGACTTTGAAATCAGCTAGGCAAGTAAGTGTTACAGGAATATAATCAGGAGATGAAGAAGGCATAGGTGTAGTAACTATAGGCGAAGTCAAAGATTTAATCTGGGACCACTTTAAAGTAGTAATTTTAGACTATATCAAAAAAAGAAGCAGACTTTGCAGTAATTAAGTGATGGTAAAAGAAGGGTAAAAAATTACTGCAAAAAAAAAAAAAAACCCAATTTAAAAACGGGCAAAGAACCTAAACAGGCATTTGTCTCTAGAAGACATACATATGACTATTTTAAAATGCTCAGTATTTCTAATAATCAGGGAAATGCAAATCAAAACTGTAATGAGATATCATTTCATTTCTGTCAGAATGACTATTATCAAAACCCAAATACAGCAAGTGTTGGTGAGGATGTGGAGAAAAGAGAACTCTTATACATGCTGATGGGAGTGTAAATGAGAATATCAATTTTTTTTTTTAAAGTATAGAGTTTCCTAGAAAAATAAAATGTAGGGCTCCATAAGATCCAGCAATCTCACTACTGGGTATATATCTAAAAAAAATGAAATCAGGATGTCAAAGAGATATTTGCACTCTCATGTTTATTGTGGCAGTATTTACAATAGCCAAGATATACAATTATCCTAAACATTCATCAACAAATAAGTAAATAAATAAAATGTGGTATATATATACACACAGGAAGAAAATCCTGACATTTGTGACAGAAATGAACCAGGAAGACATTAAGGGAAATAAACCAGGAGCAGAAAGGTAAATACCACATGATTTCACTTAAAAAATGAATTTAATTGAAGTAGAGAGTAAACTGGTGGTTGTCAAAAACTGAGGAAGCTTGAGAAGGGAAGGGTTTAGGGATATGCTGGTCGAAGTATACAAAACTTTAATTAGATAGAAAGCAAAAGTTCAAGAGATCTGTTGTACATGGTAACAATAGTTAATAACACTATGTTGTGTTCCTGAAAAATGCTATGAGAATGGATGTTAAGGGTTTTCACCACAAACATGATAACTATGTGGGGTAATGCATATGTTAATTAGTTAGATTTAGTCATTCCACATTGTAGACATACTTTTTTTGTTTTGTTTATTTGTAGAGATGGAATCTCACTATATTGCCCAGGCTAATCTCAAACTCATGACCTCAAGTTATTCTCCTTCCTTGGTCTTTTAATGTACTGGGATTCCAGGCATGAGCCACCATACCCAAACCTACTTACTTCAAAGCATCATGTTGTACACAACAAATAAAAACAGTTTTATCTGTCCAATAAAAGAAGAAAAAGAAAAAAATGACTAAGTATTTACCTTTGGTAAGCCAGAAGCCTACTCAAAAATCGAGTCGTTTGAAAGTTAGAGGTAGTTTTAAGAGGAAGATCATGTGTATTTGGGGAAAGACCAGTTTGCAAAAGCAGAATGGCGAGGTGGGGTTAAACTACAGGCAGTTAGAAAATATTATCAGTAAAGCATATCAGAACTAGGAAAACTCTTGTAGATAACCTAATTCATGTCACATTTAAGGTTTATGCAACAAAAGTGATATGCTCTTGTCCCACAGCTGGTCAACTGAAGAACCAGGGTGAGGACCTGCTAACACCCAAACCAGAAGTGGTCTCTCCTTATCCTCCAAACAAACTAGTACAAAATCTTAATTTCAAAGATGTTTAAACATCTCAAACTTTTTGGACAGATGAGTGAAATATTCTATTTTAAGAAGGCATAATTTTTTTAAAATCTAAGAGTATATAACTTGATGCATATCATATTGTATAACCAACTCTAAAGTTATTAATGACAGAATAGCTACATATGGCAGAGATTTTTTTTTTTTTAATATGGGAAAACATTGTGCTATACAGACATTAGATAATTTTCACTGTTTTTATTTAAATGTCAAGGTAGTTTTGTTTTGTTTTTTTTAATGTATGTCCCATTACCTTTTTCTCCTTTCTTTCTTTTTTTAAAAAATCTTTCTGGGGCACTAAATTTGTCTATGTCACTTGGAGCTGGAGGTGTTCTTTCACAATTTCTCTTAATGAAGATAATAATAGATGTTTCCTAAAAAAAAATTTGTCACTTTAGTTACAAAGTCTTGTCATTTTTTTTGGCATTAAACAGAGAGACAATTTGGTCACTAAGAAGGTTTTTTTAATTAGGGGGTATTGAAAATCTTCAGCCAGTGGGTCAATCTGACTATGGTTAACATCAGCTTAAAACTTCAATTTTATTTTTGAAATCAAGTTGTCTTTTTCATTCTGGACTGTTCTCTGCCAAGACCATGTAACTGTCAACTACTTAATATTTCCAAAATTAGAAGAATTAAATCTTCCAGAAGCAGAAGCATTAGACCAAGTGTCCATGAATTCACATTTAAATCCTTAAATGACACTCCTTTGTAATCTCTAGAGATTAAAAAAAAAGAGATCTCAGACAGGTGCAGTGGCTCAAGTCTGTAATTCCAGCACTTTGGGAGGCCAAGGTGAAGGGATCACCTGAGCCCATGGGTTCGAGGACAGCCTAGGAAACTTGGCAAGACCTCATCTCTACAACTAATCAAAAAATTAGTTGGGTGTGGTAGCGTGTGCCTGTAGTTCTGGCTACTTGGAAGGATGAGGCAGAAGGATCACTGGAGCCCAGCAGGATGATGCTGGAATGGCTGTGAGCGGCCACTGCACTCCAGTCTGGGTGACAGAGTGAGACTCCAACTCAAAAGCAAACTAACAAAAATCTCAACATATATTAATTCATTAAAAAATATGTTTTTGGGCAACTTCCTCAGGTTATTTCCCACTGTGGGAGCTTTCCTGTTCTCTCAATAAATCCGGCTTTAAAAATATATATATATTTTAAGCCAGGCTCGGTGGCTCAGCCTGTAATCCCACGCCTTTGGGAGACTGTGGTGAGTGGATTGCCTGAGCCCAAGGGTTCGAGACCCGCCTGGGCAGCGAGACCTCATCTCTACAATAAATCAAAAAATCAATCAGGCATGGTAGCGCATGCCTGTAATTCCGGCTACTTGGAAGGCTGAGGCGGAAGGATCGCCGGAGCCCAGCAGGTCTAGGCTGCGGTGGCCGGGAGCGGCCACTGCACTCCAGTCTGGGTGACAGAGTGAGACTCCAACTAAAAAAAAATATATATATATATGTTTTTAAATTCATTATATGTGAAGCAGGTATTACCATATGTACAGAGGATATATTAATGAATAAAACAAAGCAAAACAAAAATATGCCTCTGAAGGGAGATGAAATCAAGGAGGTAATGAGTGTTAGGACTTACAGGCTATGATAAGAATTTGGGGTTTTACGCTAAGGGAAGTTATGAAATCACTGTAAGGTTCTAAACTATGTTATACTATGTCTCCTTCACTTTAAATTGTTCATGTTTTAAATTGTTTGGATTTAATGTAAAATGAAGATGGTGTTTACTGGATTTATCAATAGTTTGAATGCAGAGACACTCAGACAAAGAAAGGTGTCAAGGATAATACCCAGGTCTCAGCTTAAGTACCAGCAAAAATGGAGTTACCATTTGCTGAGGCTGGTAAGACAAGGGAAAGAGCTGGTTTAGGGAGAAAAATTAGGAGTGCATTTTGTACCTATTAAAATTAAAATGTGTTTTAGATATATACGTTTAGGTATTGAGTAGGCATTTATTTGTTCAACTTGTCTGGATTTCAGGAAAAGGTAAGGCCTAGAAATATAAATTTAGAGTTTTTTGCATGAGATATTATTTAAAGCAATGTTATTGGGGGATATTTTCACTAAGCAATGAGTATAGATATAAAATAAAATGTTTGGGGGAACATTTAGTATTCTAACAAACAAGGAGGAACCAGCAAATAGAAGAGTGTTTTGGGGCACAGAGGCTTGCACCTATAATCCCAGCAACTCAGGAGACTAAGGCAGGAGGATTGCTAGAGTCCAAGAGGTCAAGGCTTCAGAGAGTTATGGTTATGCCACTACAGTCCAGCTTGGGTGACAGAGTGAAATGGTGTCTCTAAAATAAATAAATTAATGTTATAAGAATAATAATAAAGAAAAGTTCTACAAGAAGTAGGGGGAGAACCAAATAAGAATATGTTTCTGAAATTCACAGGGAAAGACAAAACAAAACATGGTTTAGAAAGAATGTGCAGGGCATTGTCTACTGAGACTCAACAGCAACACCATCCTCTGAATCTTTCCCCTAGGTCACAGGACTGGAAACCTGAAAATAACATTTTACAGAATTCCTTACCAGCTGATTTCTGGTTTAGTTTATATCTCTGAGAAACACTCACTCATTTATTTGTCAAAGTAAAATAAAAAGAATAGCCATTAGACCCCCAAGAGCAGCAGCCACTTGGGTATACAAAGATGAGTTTTGTAGTCATTTCAGTGTTATCTCCTGGGAATTACATTGTTTCATAGATTATCATGAAGTTGAGAGGAAGCGGAGTTAACTGGTGGAGGTTTCACATAATTCTGGACCTTTCTGATTTCTTTGAGGCCAACTGTAGTTCTCTCTTACTTGCTTTCTCAGCCCTGCCAATGGTTTCATAAGCATAAACATTTATCTATTAAATCTCTCCTTACAGAAAAACTGACAATGGTTTCTGTTTTCCTGAGTAAACCCTAAATATTGTAAGGGCAGAATGATTAATTCTGTTAATTTCTGCTACTAAGTCAGAAAAATGATGTCTGAGTACACACCATTAAACTTAACAACGTTGATGCCATTGATGATCTTGTTGTGTCCATTATCATTGGAGTAGTCTGGGAGAAAACATTCTTGGCATGAATTCTATAGAAATGAGAGGATAAAAACACATTTTGATGAGTTTTTGCAATAAAGGGAAGAATATAATTGCTAATTGGAAGATAGTGTGGAGGTTGGAGAACACTTTTGGTAGCAGCTATTGTTATTTTAAAGATATGAGATGTTACAACATGTACAGAAGCAAATGAATATGATTCAATAGAAAGGAGAAACTTGCTGATATCAAAACAAGAGAGACAATTGCAGGAATTAAAACCTTTAACAGGAGAGATGGCACACAATTGTGTGCACAAATGTGAATGAGGTCCTTAGATGGAGCAAGAACAATGCATTCAATTCACTGGAAGACAGAGTGCATGATTACAAACACAGGTAGTTTGGTTGATTCCATAGGGGAGCATGTTGAAACTCTCTTCCAGCTGCTTTTATTTTCTTAATGAAATGAGCAGTAACTTCATCAGCTGAGGATGAGGAGAAAAAAAGGGTTTTTGGCATGTGGGGAAGGAAGAAGAAATGTAAAATAGTAGTCTTGGAGAATGATACAGTGAATGGACCTGAGAAATGCAACTGGATTAAAGGGTGATACTAAAGTTCTATTGAGGACAAGAGTTATGAATTAAAGAGAAACGTGTTTGTGTGTTTTTCTCCAAAAATTTTAGGTGCTTGGGTACAAGGCCAAAATAGACAGTGAAATGGACTTAATTGGGCACGACACGTTTACCAGCTGAGGTTAATAAAGGACAAAAAGTAGTAAGGAATAAATGTGTTGGAAAATAAGTGATAATGTTATTGGATTTTGGCACATGAGCTATATAAAAAAGAAAGTGAGGATATGAAGGAAGGAAGAGATGGTGAAAGTGGTAAGGTCAATTCATGAAAATGTGCTATGAAGCAAAATAATTATTGCAGTTAGAATAATATCCGGAAATACAGGGACTGTTGATTAGAGATGTAACACTCTAAGTTGAGGTTGTGAAATAGTTGCAGTTATGGGAAATGTTAGCAAGAGCATTGTTATGGGAGTGAGTGTCTGTAGTGATGAAAACTACAGAATTACTGAAGACAAGTATGTTATAAATTGATAAGCTACAATATTGGATTGATCTCTTGTTAATGTAAAAATCACCAAGGATCACTGTTGATGGTAGTGTGAAGAGCAAGAACAATATCTGGCACTAAAGTGTTGAATAAATAAGATCAATGACCAAAGGAAGGCAGGTAATTGCTGTATGAAAATATAATATGGCATTAGTGTGACAGTTGTGCTTCAGTGTAACTGGGATCTTAAGGAGGCTAAAAGAGATAATGCCTGGAAAAACTATGAAGATAAGAAAGATATTAACCCTACCTCTAGGATCAGTCATACATTGAATATAAGAGGAAAAAACCCTTCCATCTGAAAGTGTTGTAGAAGCATCATAGTTCTCAGGAGACAGCCTAGGTCAGGAGCACACACTTGAAGTTTATATGGGATTACAATGGATGAGAGATTGTGTCAGACTGGAATATATACAAAAGGAGTTCAGATAATGTGGGATAATATGAGAGTACCAGAATATATCAGTTTACTAAAGGATGATAGAAGATTTATAACTCAGATAAAGACTGATGGTCTCCAAAAGAGAGAATAATAATGATGAGGCAGAGAGTCTGTGAGTGTTGGAAGAAGGAAGTGGAGGAAGGGAGGGGTGGACTCTTATTGAAGTAAGACCCGTATGAGTTTCTTCTTAATTCACAGCAGTAGGTTGTAAGTGCCAGCTGAGACAAGGTATTACCAAGAAACAGGAAGTGCTTTGACTGTTCTGATGATGGCGATTTTTAGGTCAGGGAAGTGACATCCCCTGGCTTTCTGAGACATTGCATTAATTTTTTCTCATCTTCAAAATATTTACAATATCTCTACCTATGCCATTGGCTGGAATTATGAAGTACAAAAATAGATAATTGAGTTAATACCCAATTAACAGAAGTCTTTGTCAATTTAATTAAGATAAAATTCATGGAATGAAAACCAATTACAGTAAAATAAATGTTACCATTGCTAGAATGAAGAATATAATAGAAATATCCATTGTTTCTGCAATTCAGAATTTCATGTTTCTATGGCATGTGATTTTTTTAAATCCAAAGAGAGCAAAAGGTCAATTAGTTAAAGTGTTATATTTGGCTCAGCCTGTAATCCCAGCACTTTGGGAGTCTGAGGTGAGTGGATTGTCTGAGCCCACAGGTTCGAGACCAGTCCAGTCAACTTGGCGAGACCTTGTCTCCACAATTAAAAAAAAAAGTGTTATATCACCTCTGCATATATGCACTCCAGCCATGTGCAGCTATATTCCATTTCCAGAAACGCAAATACATTTGTTTGTTGGCTGTAAATATTTGAGTTCTTGTTATGCCAGGAACTCTGCTAACTTTTAGAGGAAAAAAATCCAAAGATATGGGGTCTCTGACTTCAATGTTTTTACAATTTAGCAGAATCATAATAGCCACATCCTAAACTACATTTCAATAAGGTACTTGTTATGATGCAGTTATAAGAGAAGAAATATAGGAGTCTTTTCTTTTGGTGGAAGTCTTGAGAAATACATAAAACTCCAGCCCTGAAAATTTGTTTCCATTTCTATAATCTAGATTGTAAATATAAAACCTCAACTTTCCCTTTATATTTATTTTTTAAGTGCCAGGGACCAGCTCCAGCCAGGTTCAGGGTACCCCAAAGGTGGAGACAGTGCCAGCGATTGTGGGGAAGAAGAGAGAAAGAGAGAGTGAGAAGGAAAGAGACTGGACTCCGGTCTAGTGCAGAAGCGATGTGTGTTATTGGGAATTACAGCGGGTCTTTTATACACAAAGTCAGATGTGGGAGGGGTGTCCCCCACCCACCAGAAAACTTAATCCATGAAAACTTAATCAATGATTGCCTTTAAACCATTTTCATATGATAATCTTAAAATCCCATAACAAAGGATAACCTAATCTGTGACAGACATACTCTATAAACCTTTTTTCATCCTAAGCTG
Source organism: Carlito syrichta (assembly GCF_000164805.1). NCBI lineage: Eukaryota > Metazoa > Chordata > Mammalia > Primates > Tarsiidae > Carlito > Carlito syrichta. The sequence continues at coordinate 820,927 of NW_007250817.1, forward strand.
ATTGATTTATGCCAAATTAAACGATTCTATAGAAGCTTAAGTATTTACTTTACAAATGAAAGTGGCCCATCCCAGAATGTTTGGAATGTGACCCAGCCCAAAGTTCACAGTGGGCTACTTGCAAGTAACCCAGCTACATTCTTTCAACAAAATGGCTGTCTTCTAAAACTATATTCTACAAGTTACACCTTCAATAAATCCTAAGATCATGACCCAGAAGCCTGTGACCAATACTAAGGCTCTTAGATGTGACACGAGTTTGAATTATAAGTTGTATGAAAGCCAAAACTGCAGTTTGTGGAAGAATGGGAGCAATGAGCTTCTAAAGTTAGCTTGTGTTCGTCCCGATCTCAGAGTTTCTATGTTTGAGCTTATAGGAGCTTAGTCAGGTTAGTGCTGAATAGAAAGGGGGAGGAAATGGGGTGAAATAGCTCCCAAACGCATCCTAGTGGTCTCGGGGTCAACGGCCCTTACTGATCCCTAACGCTCAGTGGGCCTCCATGGCTGGCTCCCAACATTTAAGGATGAGATCAAGGAATGCAAGTCTCTCCCTCTTATTTTAGTACTTTCTCAGCTGTCCAGCTAATAGTTGAGCAAGTATTACTAGCCCCCAAATATAAGTTTCCAAACCTCACCACCATATCATCTCTGACAGAACAGCAGAAAGAAAAATTATTTAACATTCCTTTTTCTAAATACTACTCGACCTTCACTCTATTATTCCCTTTACACATTCTAAACCATTTGGATTAAAAGGGCTTTGTTTATTTGTTTGTTGTTTGTTTTTCTAGTCCAGATATTTTCATTGTGGTGATCTCTATGTCTTCCTTATGCAGGATATGTAACCAAGATATCTAACTTGGCAGAGACTAGTTTTGCAGAGCTAGAAAACAAAAATTCTACAAGAGGATCACTAAGAGTGATAGTGAGAAGGCCCCAATCTTACTTTGGCTCTTGGACTTCTACTGGGAACACAGCACCAAGCATCAGGCATCAGTTCAATGAATATACTACAATCTTCAACACAGCTTTCCAATCCACAAAATGGAATGCCATGTCCCTGATTTTCTAGAAAACAGCATTTGGACAAACCTGGGGAGCATAATGAGACCTCTATCTCTGCAAAAGAAAAAAGAAAAGAAAAAAAAATTTAAATAGCTAGGCATGATGTGGTGCTACTTCAAGAGGCTGAGGTAGAAAAATTCTTGAGCCCAGGAGCTCAAGACTGCAGTGAGCTATAATCACACCACTGCACTCCAGCCTGGACAGTAGAGTGAGACTCTGACTCTTAAAACATTAAAAAAAAAAAAAAGATAAAAATTTGATAAAACCTGTACTTGAGCAAAGGTCATATACTAATGCTTTATTGGGAAGAAGAATCCCAGGACAAGAGTGAGGAAGAAGGACACAATACAAGAAACATATGCAAATACTACATGTTACATTAATTAGCAACTACAATTTTACAAGAAAACCCATGTTAGTAATTCATGTTAAAGGCCATATAGTGCCACTGCTTCTTGGTAGCATGTGTTCAAGGAGAGAACGAGGAAGCATATTTAATTTTTGATAGCTTCTTCCTGTGTTCTCTTTCTCATTGGTCAAGGGTCAGCCCGCAGGACTTTAATTTCTCTGCACTGCTGGGAATTCTACTTGACTCCTCCAGGTAACTGCTGGACAATCACAATTCCAGTAGATCCAGTCAGGCTGAAATTGGGCAGCTGAGATGCTAAATGGTTCTCTTTACAGCTAACATGTGAAACTGTACCAAGGCTCAGCTCTGGCCTCAGGGACAAACCCAATCAACTGGTAGTATTTCAATGTGAATCAAAAACAGCAACGACCAAGGCATTAAGACTACAAAAGCATTTTGAGTTAAAAACCACTCCATCAGGGAAACAGGTCAGATGATTAAGGGCTAGGGGACAAATGATATTGATTGTATTTGGATAGGTTCATAGACTGGATCTGGCAGAGCTCATTTCTTGTACTTCTCAGATCTGCTTATGACCTCTCTTGTATAAGTATACGATGCTTTTGCGTCTACCCTGAGATGGGGAATACAAGTCTAGCTCTTCAAGTCATGGCTAGTTGCAGTATTCTGAAAAGACTTGAAGAGGATAAGCAAAACAAACCATATCCCTTGATGTTGCTTCTGGTTCTGGAACAATAATTGATATTTACCATCTTCCTCTTATATTACTAACTTAAGGTTTTTCTTGACCAAGATTTTGACTAGTCTTGATTGCTTGCCTGGTGGAATATCTCTACGAGATCTAAGCCCTCAATTGCCTTTCCTTTTTGGGGTGGTTGCTGCTGCAATTGTCCATTCAGCAGTAATACAAGACAATCACTGGGTACTAAAATATCAAGAGACATCCCGGAAAATTCCTGGTTCCAGATTTACTCCTCTTTGCTTAATTGTATAATATCAGCTCCAGCTCACTACAGCAATTATTTATTAACTCAGCTACTGGTCTACTGGTGGTAGCTAGGTGGTAATATCAGTTTCCAATTAAGTGGAAAACATTTTTATATCTGCCGGTGGGAGTGTTCCATTCTGTTTTGGGAACTAGGATATCTAACTTGGCAGAGACTAGTTTTGCAGAGTTAGAAAACAAAAATTCTATAAGAGGATCACTGAGAGTGATAGTGAGAAGGCCTCAATCTTACTTTGGCTCTTGGACTTCTAGCTACTGGGAACACAGCACCAAGAATCAGGCATCAGTTCAATGAATATACTGCAATCTTCAACACAGCTTTCCAACCCACAAAATGCTGTCCCTGAACTGACAGATTAATGGAGCCTTCAAAATGCCATTCCACCAATGTCTGCTTCTGGATGATGCAAGGCCAGTAAACCCCATATTTGCAACTCCATTTTCAAACCCTTTTGCATTAAATTAGGTTCCTTTGTTTGAGACTATACCTCATGGGACATTATGTTGATAACTCAGGCATTCTGTAAGTATTTGGATGACTTCCAGCAAGAAAGACAAATCCAGATCAATGTATATACTTATACTGACTTTAGTTAGGAATAATTTCTTCTCTCTCCAGGATTCAATGCAATTAACCTATCACTGGGAGATTGTCTTGTATTACTAAAGATGATACCGTTTTGAGGACTCAGAGTTGGACCCAAAAAATGAAATGTTGAACGTTCAGTAGTTTTGATAGCTTCATCAACCTTGGTACGATGAAATCCATGTTTAAACTTATGTATAGCCTACAATAATAGTTTTCCATTTATAGACTTACAGCACAAGCACTGTTGTGACTAAGGGGAGACTGACAACCATAGATAATTCATGCTGACACCGGACTGGCAACAACCTTGTCTGCAGTGGATGCTTTTTGGTGGACAAAAGCTGAAATAAAAAAATCCACACACTTTTAGCCTTCACCCACCAATACATTCACTTAACATTGCTTTAGATCTTCTTGTTTCCCATCTTCATTCCAAGCCCTTCACTACCCTTTTCAGCCATTCATTCCACTGTCATGAAGTTAATGTATATCCTTATATCACCTTACCCTCCAGACTAAGTTGACCATCAAATGTGTTGACTGCAGATCTGCCCACTCAGAATTATTTTCCTTCCCCATCGTCCTTCAGGGCCACTTCTGAGTGGGATGTAGACAGTCAACTTAAATATGAATAGTGCCCGAGAATTGACTTTCTTCCTCATTTGGATGTAAGAAACTTATAGAACGTAATCTCATGAGGACATAGCGTGAGTTGAAAGACAGGTATCAATACAAAAGAGATAGGTGACATGTAATTAATTTAGTCATGTAATTAACTTGTTGTGCCTTTTTGACTTGTCTCAGTCAATCCTGAACGTATGACCTCCAACTACAATGGAGCTAATGATCTAATAACTCTCAGTTTATAAAGGGCTATTCAAGCTGCACAATTTCTTAGTGCACCATGATCTAGTGTTTAGTCTCTATTAGGGTCCATTAACATGCAGAGAGCTGTTACTCCAATAAATAGTAGCTCTCTGCCAAAGATGTCTTGTTTTAGTGCCCTAAAGGTCAATATCACCTTTTGCTCTGTTGTAGGAAATGTGAGATGCAACAAATTGCCATTTTTCTTTCAGGGAATGTCTCAACTTGCCTCAGACCACTGAATCCTTAAAAAAGTTCCCTGCAGTCTCACAAATAATTATAGAATTTCTCTCTTAACTTCCGGAACATGTCTTACCAGGGCTTTTAAGGTAGTTGCCACTTTCTTCTCCCCAAGTCTTATTAGCATGATGTCATGAATACAGTAGACTACCATAATGGTCTATGGCATATCAAAATAACACAAATTCCTGCACACTGTGTTATGAGGGGACAAGAAATTCAAACTATTCCTGAGGAAAGGCAGTTAAAGAATATTATTGCTGCCCTTACCACTTAAAAATAAGTGTTTCATACCAAATGCCAGAGGTAGTAATTGAGCTGCCCTAGAAAAGACATCACATCTCATAGCAACTGCCATTTGATTTGCTACCTGGATAAGTTCATGGTAGTCCATCAGTGTCCACCATGACCAACCAAGTATTAGTGGAAATCAAACAAGTGAATTAAAGGAACTGTGATTAAACTAACACCCTTGTCTCTTTTAAGTGTTTGATATTGACAATAACTTCTGCAATTCCTCTTTAGATGTAGTATTTCTTCTAATTTTTTTTTTTTCCTACTTGGGCAGAGGAGCAATTTCAGGACTTTCTAACTCCCCTTTCTATCATAATGGCGCTTACCTTACAGGTCAGAGAACCATTGTGAACAATTTGCACATTTTAAAAAGAAATGTTAAGTTTCCAATTAAATATTTGAAGCTCAGGAAAATTGTCTCAGGATGAGCCCAGACACCCACTGGACCAAGCATTTGGCCCAAATCCCATTTACTATCTGGTCTCCATAAATTTCCACTCTACTCAGAAAATAATAATGGCATTTTTAGTTCCCTAAGGATCAGTATCACATCAGACCTATATCTACAAAAGTCTGGAAAGCTCTCAGAAAAGCATAGTTACCCTAGAAATTGTCCAAAAGTCTGTTTGAAGAAATAATATAGAACTATTTGCTGTATAGCCTTATAGTTTTTGGGGATGCTCTCTTTATCCAATGAGCTGTCTCAAGGAACTGACAGATATGAAACCAGGATAAGGAACTGTGATTTTTCATCCTAAAAGTTGATGTCAGCTTGTCTGCTATTCAGATTTCTATTTATTTTTATTATTATGCAAATTAAGTATACCATAGCAATTCTGTCCATCTATGTTGCCCCAAAAGCCATTGCTCTACAGATTTATGGACTGAGGCACCGTGATCGCTACTCTGGTTTTGCTGAGCATTTCAGCAATTGCATCTACCTTGTTTCTAATGGACATCTGGCCCATGCCATTTCAAAATACTATCCTCCCTATTGGAATCTGGAATCCTAGTTCCATGGTGACATCTTCCAGCAGTTAACAACCACTAAATTGTTTCTCAAAATGCATTCTTTATTTCCATAGCATAGTCCATGTCTTTGGATCTTCTCTGGGAATATAGGCAGATAATAGTTTCTCAGTTACTTCTACTATGTAACTCTATTCTAACATTGCCAATTCCTTCTGACTTCTAAACTGACTTCTTCAGTTTTATGTCAAGTATTCTGAAATCTCTACCTCATTTATTGTAGATCATTATTATATGTAATCTTCAAAAATCATTAAACATCTCTCTAAATAACATATTCAGTCAGGCGTGGTGGCTCACACCTGTAATCCCAGCACTTTGGGAGGCCAAGGTGAGAGGATTGCCTGAGCCCACAGGTTCGAGACCAGCCTGGGCAGCTTGATAAGACCTCATCTCTACAATAAATCAAAAAATTAACTAGGCATGGTGGTACAAGCACCTGTAGTTCCAGTTACTTGGAAGATTGAAGCAGAAGGATTGCCTGAGTCCAGCAGGTAGAGACTGCGGTGGCCATGAGCATGCCACTGCATTCCTGCGTGGGCGACAGAGTGAGACACCAACTCAAAAAAACTAAAATAAAATAAACATGCTCAAAATCCACTTCTATATATATTCATCAGTTTCTGTCAATATATATGTATCAGATCCTACACTCCTTTGGTGGGCACACCCTTTGTTCCCAGAACAATGTTTCTTACTGATTAGAAAGCAAGGAGAGTAAATTGGAATAAGTCTTAAAGAAAACAAGCGTAACCTGTTTTCAGGTACAGACATTTTGTGGCATTCAGATAAGGTGAAACTGTTTTTTAGCAAGAGGAAGCTGAATGTTTCTACCAGCCAGAAAGGTTCAGTGGAATTGGAAGGTCTTATAGATTCTCAGGTTCATAAACTAATGAATTCATATTTCAGGATTCCACTTTCTGCAAATCAGAGGTTGTGTATTTAGTCTCCTTTTGCAACTCTGCAATCACTATGATCAAACCCTAAGTTTCGTTTTTAGTGTAGAATATCCTGTGCATCAAGAGATAAGAGTCCTTTTGAGAGATTCATCTGCATTAATAAAGCATCAAAGTGTGCTTTATTTAAGAAATGGGTAAATGACATGAACAAACACTTCCAAAGTAAGACGTGCAAGCAGCCAACAAGCATATTTGCTGTTGTTGTTGTTGTTGAGTTGGAGTCTCACTCTGTCGCCCAGACTGGAGTGCAGTGGCCGCTCCCAGCCACCGCAGCCTCGCCTGTTGGGCTCCAGCGATCCTTTCGCCTCAGCCTTCCAAGTAGCCGGAATTGCAGGCACACGCTACCACGCCTGGCTGATTTTTTGATTTATTGTAGAGATGAGGTCTCGCTGCCCAGGCGGGTCTCGAACCCGTGGGCTCAGCAATCCACTCACCTCAGCCTCCCAAAGACGCGGGATTACAGGCTGAGCCACCGATCCCGGCTAACAAGCATATTTTAAAAAATGACCAGAATCACTGATCATCAGGAAAATGCAAATCAAAACCATAGAGAGATACCATCTCACACCTGTCATGATGGATATTACTCAAAAGTAAACAAAAACAAAACAAATAAACAAAACAGGTGTTGACCAGGCTGTGGAGAAAAGGAAATGCTCCTACACTGTTGGGAATGTAGGCTAGTTCAATCTTTGTGGAAAGCAGTCTGGGAATTTCTCAGAGTTAAAAATAGAGCTACCATTTGATCCAGCAATCCAGCTTCTGGGAATATACCCAAGGGAACACAAATCATTATATTAAAAAAACACCTGCAGCCATATGTTTATTGAAGCACTATTAACAATAGCAAAAACATGAAACCAACCAAGGTGCCCATCAAAGGTGAACTAGATAAAGAAAATGAGGTATATATACACCATGAAATACTACATAGACATAAAGAAAACAAAATAATATCCTTGTAGCAACATGTATGCAGCTGAAGACCATTATTCTAAGTGAATTATCACTGAAACAAAAAACTGAATACCACATGTTCTCACTTATAAGTGGGAATTAAACATTGGGCACACATGGGCACAAGGATGGGACCAAAAGACACTGGACATTGCTAAAGGAGGGTGGAAGAGATGCGGGATAAGGGATACAAAACCACCCACTGGGTACCATGCCCACTACTGGGGTGGGTAAGAGCTCTTCGGAAACCCAAACCTCGTCTTCACAATATAGTTATGTAGCAAATCCTCACACATACCCTACAATTCTCAAACAAAAGCATGCTTTAATTTGACCTCCAATGCTGTCAAAACCATTCAAACTACAGTCATATAATAATCATTGCTCACATATTGATTGTTCCTTAACTACTTGATCACCCAGTGCTCTGTCTTCCACCAGTATCTCAACTTAAATAGCCATAAGTAAAACTTTTAATAATTATGTGTATCATAGGTTTTTTTTTTGTTTTTTTTTTAATAATTAATCAGTATTTTTATTATAGTTTTGTGGGGTACAGTTAAGGGTTATGTGTACAATTACGTTTCATTCAGACACCCTGTTGATAAGAGGTGT
>NW_007250818.1:0-2475 GCF_000164805.1 Carlito syrichta
TTGGATAACATCATTAACCTTGAGCTGGTCTGCAACTCTTAGCTGTTGCCTTGGAAAAAGGTGATCTGTTCTGCATTCAAATCTACCCTCCCAACTTCTCTAGCATAAAAAAAAATGCACTTATTAACTAATGGCAGTTAGAGTTCTCTTGAGAAAAGAGTTGCTGATGCAATTTTTTAAATAACTAGTGAGAGTACCAGGGATGCATTGTTGTAAATGTTTAATAACTGGCTCTCCAGATGGTGGAGGTGGGGAAAGTGGGAGAGAAGAGGCTCTGACTTGTAGCACTTGCCAATTTCTGTGGTGCAAATACTTTCACTCTGGCCAATTTCAAGCTATTAACTTAAAGTCACTGAACACGAAGTTAAAGGTACAATGGCACGCCATTATATGGCATTGCTACCAAACACAAATAATTGATATAAATAGTTTCAAGAGCACAGATAACAGTAAAGTGCAGTAAAATAATTAGGAAGTGGTAAGTTTGAAGGATGGTTTTACCTTTGTTTATATTATAAATTATATACGTATATGTTTATATAATTTAACTTTTCATAGTTGTATTTAACAACCAACTAGCTTAATTTATCAGCTTTCAGAAGCTTGTATGAGCCAACTTCAGCATGCCACAGGATATGACAAATAAGGTCTCTGAGTTCTCACATAAGCATTTCTGCAGTAAGGAGTAGAGCCAGACAAGATGAATATCATCAGCATACCACAGAGGAAACATATGTTGCCTCAACCTAAAAATTCCTGCTGCAGCAAGACTTTGCTCTGATGAAGTTCTCAATAATATTTGCAATGTGAATAATAGCAATACTGGTCACCTTTTTTTTTTCTTGCTCTCTTTAAAACAGATGGTTCATTCAACTTTATTATAAGAATTTTATTTTCACTAAAATGCAGCTGGAAACACGTATTAATGAGACCAGCACATTTGGCTCATATCTTTCTAGCCTAATAAAATTCCTCTATTAATGTGAAATTGCATAATATGTTCTCTTACCCTTATTTTGCAAGTAAACATGAATGAGTGATCTTTATTTTTCAAGGTCTAGTAGTTTTAAGTCTATCTTTTTACCCTGACCATCAAGAAATCCAGCTTATATCTTATTACATTTAAAAAAGGCAGAAATGCAGTAGGATGGGAGAACTAATTTTTTGCAGGAAATATTGGGAAGAAAAACTAGCTGGTTTTCCCACCATTCACTATAACATACAAACCCCCTCAATACAGCGATGCTTTAGAAGCTAACTTTTCACTCATGTAAAGTTGTCAGTGATGGTGGATGGGGTTATAGTGATCTGCCCCAGGCAGAGTGTAGGTGTCTGACAAAGGCTCAGCCATTCTCGACACATGGCTCCCAAAGGTCACCTTGAAGTTTAGTGGTTTTTGTTCTTCTACTGGTCTGTACATTTCTCATGTGGATCAATTTTGGACATATGTCTTTGGCAGCAACTCAGTTATGTGGCCACCCTTGACTGCAAGGAAGACTGAAAAATGCAGTATCTGAATGTCCATAAAAAGCAAAAGCTAAACTAATTCGGTAAACAACTACTCAGTTTTTGCCACTGAGACATAGCTCTCAGGTCAATAAAACATCTATGGAATTATATTAAAGACAAGATCATATTATATATATTTTTAAACATTTTATAATAATAGTATACATAGTCATACCATTAGTTTTACTTTCAAATTTTTAGCCTACCAGATGCTAAAAGCATCTATATAACCTTTTAGATTTTTTTTTTTTTTTGAGTTGGAGTCTCACTCTGTCACCCAGACTGGAGTGCAGTGGCCGCTCCCGGCCACCGCAGCCTCGACCTGCTGGGCTCTGGCGATCCTTCCACCTCAGCCTTCCGAGTAGCCGGAATTACAGGTGCACGCTACCACGCCCAGGTAATTTTTTTATTTTATTGTAGAGATGAGGCCTCGCCTGCCCAGGCGGGTCTCGAACCCACGGGCTCAGGCAATTAACTCACCTCAGCCTCCTAAAGGCGCAGGATTACAGGCTGAGCCACTGAGCCCGGCCTCTTAGATGTTTTAATGATGCAAATGAATCAAATATAAACTCATACACAATTTATAATGATTCATTCAACAGATATTTATTGAGCACCTGTAGGGACTAAGTACTCCAGGCATTTGCTATATAATAACAAACAAGGCTCCAGTTTTGATGGTGCTTATATTTTGAGTGGAGGCCAGGGTAGGGATAGGGAAATAAAGAGATAATAAGACAATTTTCAAAATTAAAAAAAAAAATAGTATATTGGAATGATGGGACCGAAAGTGCATCTAAAAGTCAGAGGGGTCATAGAAAACATGAGTCACTAATTCAAGGATCCACTGCTTTATCTCCAGCACTGGCATATATTAGGAATTAATAAGCAACTATTGAATAAGAACAGCAACAGCTAAGATTCTAAATAAGAAGTCATCTTGGAGGTGTTGAAGAAAAGACAGAA
>NW_007250819.1:0-1453 GCF_000164805.1 Carlito syrichta
AGTGTTAAACATAATAAATGTGAGCTCTATGTACATTTAAGAAAGGTTCATAAAAACAAGATAATCATTTACCCAATTATTCTGGTTCATGGTCGAGGGTGGCAAGAGACTATCCCAGCAGCTCAGAGTGCCAGGAAGGAACCCACCTGGACAGGATGCCATCGCATTGCAGGGTATTCACTCACTCACTCCCTCACTCACTCCCTCACTCACTCCCTCACTCACTCACTCACACTGGGACCATGCAGACATGCCAATAAACCTAACAGGCTCATACTGGGGAGGTGGGAAGAAACCAGGGTACCCAGTCAAACACAGGGAGAACGTGAGGACTCCACACAGACAGTGGCCCTGGCTGGGAATCAGTATTTTCCCCTCATCAGCATTATAATGAAATGACATTGAACAAAACAATGTCATTCTGGAACATGCTGTATAGTAACTGCAAAGTATTAGAGAGCAGAAAAGTTATATTTATCAAGTACCTACTATTTCTAAGAACTCACCATTCCGAACCACTTATTAGTCCCACTGTTGGAGAGAGGCTCACAGTAGTGAAGTGACTTGCCCAGGGTCACACAGCAAGTAAGAGGGCTGTCTGAGTTCAGCTCTTCACAAATCCCCATGCTGCCTCCCTCTCTCAAAAGCACAAAGGAGGCCAGGCGCGGTGGTTCCTTTGGGAGGCCGAGGCAAGAGGACTGCCTGAGCCCTGGGGTTCAAGACCAGCATGGGCCACTTGGTGAGGCCTTGTCTCTACAGTGTATCAAAAAATTAGTCAGGTGAGGTAGTGTGCACCTGTAGTTTCAGCCACTCAGAAGGCTGAGGTGGAAGGATTGTTTGAGCCCAGCAGGTCGAGGTCGGGGTGGTCGTGAGCGTGCCACTGCACTCCAGCCTCAGTGACAGAGTGAGACTGTGACTCAAAAATCAAATAAATAAAAGCACAAAGCAAATAAATAAAACAAGTCACCACTGACCCGGGGAACTGTTAAGAGAAACAAGTCAGGATTGGAGGAAATTGCATTCCCAGGACACGCTACAAGCCTTCTGGCCCCCTGGACAACTTCCTGTGAGCTCTGAGCATGATGGTCAACCGTGGTTCTTCCGAGTCTTCCGCAGGACTAGCCATGGGGAGGGCGATGAGTTGATGAAAACACAAGTCCCAGCTCTCTTGTGTCTGTGCCACCCCTGGTTCTCCCAGACAACAGCAGAGACCCACAAGGACTGATGTGCAGAGCAGAGACTGCTCGTGACATTCCACGTGAGACCCGGAGACAGAACAGGAAGAGCAACCAGTCCAGCAGGCACGAGTCAGGATCTAAGAGAGACCGGGATCCCAGGCAGCTTTTCTCCTCTTGCTGTCTCTTCCTCTCCCTCCAGCCCCAGTCACTGTGTGTGTGTGTGTGTGTGTGTGTGTGTGTGTGTGTGTGTGTGTGTGTGTGTGTGTGTGCGTACC
>NW_007250819.1:2255-9818 GCF_000164805.1 Carlito syrichta
AAGAGGGGGCAGAACACAGGCAGTCACTTCAGCCAGGGGCCACCAGGAACACACACCTGCAGTTGAGCAAGTTGAGATTGTTACACATTGCAGTGAGGGAGAGCACACACCCTGGGGGACCATGGAACAACTGATTACGAGGGCACCCAAAGCGATTATAGGAAAGGGCTTTTGCTGGATCGTCTGGGGGTAACAGAAAGCAGTGACTCACTAGTGATGATATGCTGTCACGAAGCACAGACAATTCTCTAATTGGGTCTCTCAATGCATTAAGGAGAGGCTGAGTAGAGTGAGGATAAAGTTGTAATTGGCAAAGAAGCAGCAGCCACGAATTCTCCATAAGAGATGTGCATGTCAGTGTTTTGTAAACTGCATAGGGACCTTGCATTTAGTATCACATTTTCATAGTCTCACAGTGACCTTGTCTGATGTTGGTGTTCTGTGAGGCTGTTTATGCCCATGAAGACAGCAATATGGCTTTTTTTTTTTTTTTTGAGTCAGAGTCCTACTGTGTCACCCAGGCTGGAGTGCAGTGGCACGCTCATGGCCACCACAGCCTCAACCTGCTGGGCTCAGGTGATCCTTCTGCCTCAGTCTTCCAAGTAGCCAGAATTACAGGTGTGTATTACTGCGCCTGGGTAACTCTTATTTATCTATTGTAGAGATGAGGTCTTGCCTGGGCTGGTCTCAAACCCAGGGGCTCAGGCAATCCACTTGCCTTGGTCTCTCAGATTGCTGGGATTACAGGCTGAGCCACTGAGTCCACTTTTTTTTTTTTTAATCAACAAATCTGTTTCTGCATGTCATGGGCTTATTTTCCTTCTCAGGCTACATCATTCACACATAGTCATTCAACAACCATTTAATGAGCACTTCCCAGGTCACAGGCCCTGCAGCTGGCACTAGGAATAGAGTGGTATCCAAAGGGTGCCCCTTGGGGGCTCTCAATCTGGAGGGAGAGCAGGAATAGAAGGATGACAGAAGAGGGGAGGGCAGGAGAGGGATCCCTGAAGAAGGAAGGAGAAGCCACATGGAGTGAGGAGGTAGGGGAAGCCCAGGATGGACCTAACCGAAGAGGAAGACATGAATCTGCGGAGCTAGGCCAATTCTAGGGCCTACAATCCCAAGGCCCAGCAGACCATACTAAAACTTTTCTTAGCACATGGTTGATAAAAGCACAAGATAAAGGAAACAAGAAAAGCATCCAACAATTTTTAGTATAAACAGACAGTACCATAGTATTATACTATGTAGGTCACAAAAACTATAATGTGGATATACAGTTGACCCCGAACAACATGGGGTTGGGGCACTGACTCCCTGCACAGTCAAAAATCCACATATCACTTTTGGCTCCCCCGAAAACTCAAGGGCAAATAGCCTGCTATTGACCAGAGGCCTCACGAATAACACAGCTGATTCATATATATTCCATGTGTTCTATTATTATATTTTATATTCTTACAATTCTATATTCTTCCAAGCTAGAGGAAGAAAATGTCATTAAGAAAATCATAAGGAAGAGAAAATATATTTACTGTTCACGAAGTGAAAGCAGATCATTACAAAGTCTTCATCCTTGTCTTCACGTTGAGGAGGCAAAGGAGGGGGAGGGAGAGGAAGAGGTGAGGAGGAGGAGGAGGAGAAGGAGGAGGAGGAGGAGGGATCAATCTTGTGGTTTCCTGGTGAAGGAAATCTACACATAAGTAGACCCAGGCAGCTCAAACCTTTGTTCTTCAAGGGTCAACTGTATATATACTACATACAAATATATATATATATATATAGAGAGAGAGAGAGAGAGAGAGTTTTATATATATATTTATGAATATATCTAAAATATATTAAGTTTAAAAGTAATTATCAAAGAATATATATAAAATATTCCAGATTTTAAAAATTATGAATATACATACCACAAATGTCCGCATATAAGCTGACCCCAAATCTAAGTCAATTTTCCCAAGGGAATTAAATATTTCCCAGTGAGTCAGGCTCGGTGGCTCAGCCTGTAATCCTGCGCCTTTGGGAGGCTGAGGTGAGTGGATTGCCTGAGCCCACGGGTTCGAGACCCGCCTGGGCAGCGAGACCTCATCTCTACAATAAATCAAAAAATCAGCCGGGCGTGGTAGCACATACCTGTAATTCCAGCTACTTGGAAGGCTGAGGCAGAAAGATCGCCAGAGCCCAGCAGGTCGAGGCTGCGGTGGCCGGGAGCATGCCACTGCACTCCAGGCCTGGGTAACAGAGTAAGACCCTGACCTAAAACAAGAAAATAAGAAATACATTCTTTCTGCAAACTTCCTAGGGTACAGGAGCAGGCAGTCGTGCCTAGGCAGCCCACAGCATCTGAAATTAGTTGCAAATTGTTGTTGACAAAGAATAAACTTATTCTCATATTTAGATTTTTAAAAGTCATGAAACCCTGTGAAGAGTGTTCTCCAAAACTCACTATGTGGACACAATTATTTCCCCCAAAAGATTTTTCTCCATGATTGCAAAGATGTATTTTCAGAGGTTTGTCAAATGAGCTAGAAATTGCCTTGAGATATTTAAAACTGGACAATAAGCCTCCCTTTTTTAAAATTTGAGAAAGTGATAGAGATAGGACATCGAAAGTTTAAATATCATATGTGTGTTTTACCCAACCTTACAATTTTTATCAACCTAAAAAGAATTACTTATTAGCTATTTCACACTTTTTGCCCCCCAGTTAATCTCAAGATTGCATGCATTTTGAATCTGTTAATGGCAGATAAAAGTGTGAACCCCAAGCATTTACATTCTGTTAGAAGGCTCTACTTTGAAGTCAGATATAGCCACTGCCTCACATTTTCCTTCTTTTGTGCATCTCAAGTTTGGAACTGCTTGAAAGTATAATGAGAATTGTGATCTTTTCTTTTGAGATACAAAATCAAGCATAGTTTATCAATAATCTAAATATTTCCCCTTCTTGATGTTGTACCACAACTCAGATAAATTTTCTTTGTCATATTTGCTGGATGGCATAAAATCCAGTCTGTTCCCTTGAATTATGACATATTATTGCTTTAAGTAACTTGTAGAGAATTAGGAAAGTGCAGGGGGGAGGTGGGTATTGGGAGAAAATATGAAGGACGCCAGATAGATTCAAATTCTTAAAGTATATAAGGGGAAACCCAAACAAACCTGGGATATATTTACAAAAAGTGTTTATTTATACTTCAACACAGAAGTATTCAACTTCTGTCACCTTCAAAGCACCCTCCATTTGATGCAAAACATCTAAGTTGCTCTTTCTGCCACTCAAAACAGTTTTTGAACTCATCAATGTTGACGCCTTTTAGTGCTTCTGCCATTTTTTGTTTCACCTCCTCCACATTGATATAATGTTTCTTTCCCTTTGAGAACTTTTTCATCCAGGGAAAACCACAAATGTCACTCGGGGCAAGATTGGGTGCATAGGGAGGGTGGGACACAGGGTCATGTGGTTTTTGGCCCCAAACTGCTGAACACTTAAATGCACTTGCAAAGCACCTACCACAAAATGGGCAAACGCTTGAAAAAAATCTCAAAACAAACAAACTCACTGAAGTTGAACACAGCCTCTCACAAGGTTAACTGGGACAGTGATGCTGATGGGTTCCTAGAACATTTACCTAGCAGCGAAGCTTGTGCTACAAGGGGGTCCATAATTCAAAAGATAATTTTTTGGGGGGGAGAGACCACCTTATATATGGATCCAATAGCAATTATTTGTATTCTACTTTTTGCCAAATATTCTTCATATTTCATATCAAAAATATAGGCCACAGATACATCTTTTAACTAAGTTTATCTCATTAAGATGATACCAACCCAAATATAGATTCTGTAGAAGTGTCTGTAAGTTGTCATAGGAGGACTATATAGAAATAATTTGTCTTGAGGGAATTAAAAGATTTCTACAGAAAGGAACATTTGATCAGAGTATTGGATATAGTGGAGTTTGGCCCTGTTATTAGAGGTTAAAGAGTTCCAGGAAGAAGGAAGTCTCAACATTTACTTAGATATTTCAACTACTATACTTTGTAATAATTGTGTGAGGAGCAGGTAGTTAGCATATACTTAGTTTTCAAGAAGGAGAAGTGTTTTCTAAGCTGAGTGGTCAGGGGATCACAGGAGTCTATGGCTTATTTTGGGCACTTCAGAAGCTAAAATAGAAACAGGAAGCTTGGACAGGACAGGAAACAGATCTCTTTGTAAATTTCCACACATTATCACCTAGAGCCAGCAAGGGGGAGGTAGCTGGGAGATAGACCTAAGCAGTCATATTGTTACTTCTTGAATCAAATGTTGTTAAATATATTTGCAGTAGTCACTCAAATACTAAAACCTGTTGGCACTTTTTGTTTCTGAGGAACAAAGGAAATTCAGTAGGCAAATGTTTCACAATAACAACAAACAACCCTCAAATATCACTTAGGATTCAGTAGCAGGGATATTTAAAATATATCGAATTTATTAACTGCTGCTATGACCTTCCCATTTTTTGAATCTGAAAAATATTTAAAATAAGCTTCATGATTTTTGATACACCTACATTTTTACATTCCAATGCACAGTAAAACAATATATTAATATATATATTTTTTACTTTCTAGTCATTCATTGGCAGTAAAAATCAAAGGACAGATTGAATACTCAGAGGTTGAATACGCTCACCTTGGGGCCACGTGACTCCTTAGCAAATAGGCTGCGTGGTCATCAACCTGGAACTATATTGCATATTCTAAACATTGTGCCAAAATGAGAATTTTAGTCTAGTATTAGTAAAGGGTGAATATTTATTAATCCATTTGAAGGTTTGGATTTTCTAAAAAAAAAAAATATCTAATTAAAATGGAAGTTTAATCCACCATCATTGTGCGCTTTACACATTAAGCATGAATTGTTTAGAGAGAGTAATATTTATTATTTATTTATTTATTTATTCATTCATTCATTCACTAGAGTTGGAGTCTCACTCTGTCACCCGGGCTGGAGTACAATGACACACTCATGGCCACTGCAGCCTCGACCTGCTGGGCTCAGGCAATCCTTCCGTCTCAGCCTTCCTGTTGCGGGAAAACAAATCAGAGAGACCACGTGACACTGAGGCAGATAAACAGGAAGCTGCATTTATTACTGGACACTGGCATTTCCATTCGGTCCAGTGGACTCCAGTCGCAAAGGCTGGGCCCAGATTGCAGTCGTGTCTCAGCTTGTATAGGTTTTACATTGGCTTCAGTGGGAAGGGGCTTTTCATGGTGGAAGGTTTTGTACTTTTGTAACAATAGCACAAGCTTGTGTTTTTGGCTGCAGGCACTGAGCATGACATTTTGCATTAACAAACGGGAACATTTTAATTATGATATATGTTTTGAGGCATTTTTTAAAAGCCCCCTACCACATTCCAAGTAGCTGGAACTACAGGCATGCATCACCATACCCAGCTACATTTTTTAATTTATTGTAGAGCTGAGGTATCACCAAGTAGTTCAGGCTGGTCTCGAATCCCTGGGCTCAGGCAATCCTCTTGCCTCTGCCTCCCAATGTGCTGGGATTATAGGCGTGAGCCACCATGTCCAGTTTAGAGGGATTAGTATTAATGAAATTAAATATATTTATTTTCTTATTTTCTCTAAAAGTGAAGAAAAATATAAGTGGAGGGGGAACAAAAAAACCCACAAAAAACAAAAAATTATCTTTTGGAGAGTGGGCCCCTTGTAGTACAGGCTTCCCCTGCTAGGTAAGTGTTCTAAGAACCCATTGGCATCAACCTACCAGCAGGCATTGTTGTGAGAGGCTGTTTTTGGCTTCAGTGAATTTTTTTTGAAATTTCTTTCAGTGTGTTTGCCCATTTCATGATGGGCGATTTGTGAATCCATCTTTCCACATCTCACTGAGTGTTCAGTAGTTTTTGACCAAAAACGGAAGGCCCCTGTACCCCAATCTCCCTATTCACCAAATGTTGCCCCAAGCAACTTTTTTATGTTTCCCAATGAAGAAACGTACTCAAAGGGAAATATGTTGCCGATATGGAAAAGATGAAACAAAAAAAAATGCAGAAGCATTAAAAGGCGCCAAAACTGGTGAGCAGTGGAAAAAGCATATGGATAAGTGGATTGTGTCAAGTGGAGAGTTCTTTGAAGGTGACTGAAGTTTAAGCACGTAAGAACACATTCTGACTTTTCGGAGGGGCCCTCTTGTATAAGCACTGGCTGCAGGCAATGTTCTTGAAATTGAGAAATACAACTGATCTTTGAAGTGACTGACCCAGCCTAGCAGTCAAAAATCTAAGTATAACTTTTGACTTCCTAAAAACTGAATGAGTAATAATAGCCTACTGTTGACCAGCAGCTTCACTGATAATATAAACAGTAAAGTAACATATATTTTGTAAGTTATATATATATTATACATTAGATTTTTACAATGAAGTAAGCTAAAGAAAAGAAAATGTTATTAAGAAAATCACAGGAAAGAGAAAATATATTTGGTAGGCATTAAGTGAAAGTGGATCATCAAAAAGGTCTTTATTCTCATGGTCATCACGTTGAGTAATTGAAGAGAAGGAAGATTAGCAGTTGGTCTTGCTGCCTCAAGTGTGACAGAGGCCAAAGAAAATCCATATATATATTCCATGCTTATGGATCGGAAGAATCAATATTGTTAAGATGTCCATTCTACTTAAGGCAATCTACAGTTTTAACACAATACCCATTAAATTACCAGCAGCATTCTTCTCAGATATGGAAATGACAATACAGGAGTTCATATGGAAACATAAACGACCACGAATTGCCAAAAGAATCCTCAGCAAAACAAACAAACAAAAAAGCAGGAGGTATCACACTCCCAGACTTTAAACTTTATTACACAGCTACAATAATCAAAACAGCCTGGTATTGGTACAAGAACAGGCATACAGGCCAATGGAATAGGATAGAGATTCCAGAAGCAAAACCTCAATTTTTCAACCAACTCATCTGTGACAAAGCCTCTACCACCAACCACTGGGGAGAGGGGAACCTATTCAGTAAATGATGCTGGGAAAACTGGTTGATCACATGCAGAAGATTAAAACAAGACCCCTACCTATCACCATACACACACAAAAAAAACCAACTCTAAATTATCAAAGACGTAAATATAAAACCTCAAACTATAAAAATCTTAGAAAATGCAGGAGACACCCTTATGGAAATTGGAACTGGCAATCAATTCCTGATCAAACCCCAAGTGCCCATGCCATTAGAGATAAGACAATTAGTACCTCATCAAACTGACAAGCTTCTGCAAAGCCAAAAAAACCATCAAGAGAGCAGGAAGACAGCCCACAGACTGGGAAAAAATATTTGCCAATTCTGTGTGTGACAAAGGCCTAACATCTAGGATCTACAAGGCACTCAAACATGTCGAAAAGAAAAAAGATAAGCCAGGCTCAGTGGCTCGGCCTGTAATCCCGCGCCTTTGGGAGGCTGAGGTGAGTGGATTGCCTGAGCCTGGATTGAGACCCGCCTGGGCAGGCGAAACCTCATCTCTACAAAAAAAAAAAAAAAA
>NW_007250819.1:9838-10272 GCF_000164805.1 Carlito syrichta
CGGTCTCGGTGGCTCAGCCTGTAATCCCGCGCCTTTGGGAGGCTGAGGTGAGTGGAATGCCCGAGCCCGCGGGTTCAAGACCCACCTGGGCAGCAAGACTTCATCTCTACAATAAATCAAAAAATCAGCCAGGTGAGGAAATGCATGCCTGTAATTCTGGCTACTCAGAAAGCTGAGGTGGAAGGATCGCCGGAGCCCAGCAGGTCGAGGCTGCCGTGGCCGGGAGCGGCCACTGCACTCCAGTCTGGGTGACCGAGTGAGACTTCAACTCAAAAAAAAAAAAGAAAAGAAAAAAGACAAACAGCCCCATTACAAAGTGGGAATAAGTTGTGAATAGAGACTTGTCAAAAGAAGACATATGAGTAGCCAACAGATACATGAAAAAATGCTCAGCCTCACTAGTCATCAAAGAAATGCAACTTAAAACCACACTG
>NW_007250820.1:0-1223 GCF_000164805.1 Carlito syrichta
ATGTGAAGAATGTGGTAAAGTCTTCTGCTGTCGTTTATACCTTACTCGACATAAGGTGATCCATATTGGAAAGAAAACCTACAAATGTGAAGATTGTGGCAAAACCTTTATCACTCATTCAAACCTTGCTCGACATGTGATCATCCATAGTGGAGAGAAACGCTACAAATGTGAAGAATGTGGCAAAGCCTTTTTCCATCGGTCAAGCCTTACTCGACATACAGTGATCCATACTGGAGAGAAACCCTACAAATGTGAAATATGTGGAAAAACCTTTCACTCTCATTCAGTACTTTCTCAACATGTCCAGATCCATACTGTTGACAAACCCTACAAATGTGAAGAGTGTGGAAAAGCCTTTCACTCTCATAAAGAATTTGCTGGACATAAGACCATCCATACTGGGGAGAAATGCTAGAAATGTGAAGAATGTGACACAGCCTTTCACTTTCATTCACAACTTTCAACATACAATGATCCATACTGGAGTGAAACCCTACAAATGTGAAGAATGTGGCAAAGTCTTTTGCTCTAGTTCACACCTTACTCAACATACAATGGTCCATACTGGAGAGAAACCCTTGAAATGTGAAAAATGTGGTAAAGCCTTTCATTTGCAATCAGGTCTTAATCAGCATCAGGATATCCACACTGCAGAGAAACCCTACAAATGTGAAGAATGTGATAAAGCCTTCCGCTTTCATCGAGACCTTACTCGACATACGGTGATCCATACTGGACAGAAACCCTAAAAATGTGAAGAATGTGGCAAAGCCCTTCACTCTCAAAGAGGATTTGCTGGACATAAGACCATCCATACTGGAGAGAAACCCTACAAATGTGAAATATGTGGAAAATCCTTTCGCTCTCATTCACTACTAGCTCCACATGGCAAGATACATAATATTGAAAAGCCCTACAATTATGGTGTGTGGCAAAGCCTTTCACTTTCATAAAGAATTTATCTGAGCCAGGCTCGGTGGCTCAGCCTGTAATCCCGTGCCTTTGGGAGGCTGAGGTGAGTGGATTGCCTGATCTCGCGGGTTCAAGACCCACCTGGGCAGCAAGACCTCATCTCTACAATAAATCAAAAAAAATCAGCCAGGCATGGTAGCGCATGCCTATAATTCTGGCTACTTGGAAGGCTGAGGCAGAAGGGTCGACAGAGCCCAGCAGGTTGAGGCTGCGGTGGCCGGGAGCGGCCACTGCACTCCAGTCTGGGC
>NW_007250820.1:1243-24782 GCF_000164805.1 Carlito syrichta
CAAAAAAAAAAAAAAAAAAAAAAAATTTATCTGGACATAAGACCATCCATACTGGGGAGAAACCCTACAAATTTGAATAATGTAACAAAGCCTTTCGCTTTCATTCACAACTTGCTCAGCACACAATGATCCATAGTGGAGTGAAACCCTACAAATGTGAATAATGTGGCAAGGCCTTTAATGTTCATTCAAAACTTGCTCGACATATGGTGATACATACTGAAGAGAAAGCCTACAAATGTGAAGAATGTGGCAAAGCCCTTTGTTGTCAAGGAGGACTTGCTGGACATAAGACCATCCATACTGGAGAGATACCCTGTAGATGTGAAGAATGCAGCAAAGGTTTTCACTCTCATACACTACTTGCTTGACATGTCAAGATACATACTGTTGAGAAACCCTACAAATATGAAGAGTGTGGCAAAACATTTCACTCTCCTAAAGGATTTGCCGGACATAACACAATCCATACTGGGGAGAAACCCTACAAATGTGAAATATGTGTAAAAACCTTTCACACTCATTCACTGCTTACTCAACATGTCAGGATCCATACTGTTGAGAAGCCCTACAAACGTAGAATGTGGCAAAGCCTTTCACTCTCATAAATGATTTGCTGGACATAAACCATTCATACTGTGGATAAATTCTACTAGTGTAAAGAATGTGGCAAGACTGGGCTTGGTGGCTAAGCCTGTAATGCCACACCATGGGAGGTCAAGGTAAGTGGATTGCCTGAGCCTGTGGGTTCAAGACCTACCTGGGCAACTTGGCGATACCTCATCTTTACAAAAAATCAAAAAATTAGCCAGACGTGGTAGCACACGCCTGTAATTCTGGCTACTTGGGTGGCTGAGGTGGAAGGGTCACTGGAGCCCAGCAGGTCGAGGCTGTGGTGGCCGGCTCCAGTCTGAGTGACAGAGTGAGACTCCTACTCGAAAAAAAAGAAAAGTCGCAAAGCATTTCTGTCTTGTTCACAACTTACTCAATATATGGTGATCCATACTGGAGAGAAACCCTAAAAATATGAAGAATGTGGCAAAGCCTTTCACTGTCAAGGAGGACTTGCTGTCCATAACACCATCCATACTGTAGAGAATCCCTACAAATATGAAAAATGTGGCAAAGCCTTTCAATCTCAAGAAGGATTTGCTGGAAATAAGGCAATTCATACTGGAGAGAAACCCTACAAATGTGAAATATTTGGAAAAACCTTTCACTCTCATTCTCTGCTTGCTTGATATGTCAAGATCCATACTGTTGAGAAACCCTACAAAAGTGAAGAGTGGCAAAACCTTTTGCTCTCATGAAGGATTTTCTGGACATAAGACCATCCATACTGGGGAGAAATTTGACAAGTGTAGAGAATGTGGCGAAGACTTTCACTCTCACAATGGGTTTGCTGTACATTTGACCATCCTTAATGGAGAGAACCCTACAAATGTGAAATTAGTAGTAAAGCCTTTCACTCTCATTCTCTACTTACTTGACATGTCAAGATCCATACTGTTGAGAAACCTTACAATTATGAAAAGTATGGCTAATCTTTTAGCACTTATAATGGATTTGCTGGACATAAAACAATCCATACAGGAGAGAACCCTAGAAATGTGGACAAATGTGGCAAAGTCTTTTGCTCTCAAACAATTTGCTACACATATGAGGAGCCATATTGGAGAGAAACTCTGCAAATGTAAAGAATGTGGCAAAGTCTTTTGCTCCCAAAGTATTTACAGAACATAAGAACATACTGGAGAGAAACCCTACATATGTGAAGAATGTGGCAAAGTTCTCCATGCTCACAATGGACACATGATCACCCATACTGAATAGAATCTCTACAAATGTAAAAAATTTGGTAAGTCTTTTGATGTCATATACAAGTAGCTGGACTTGTGAAAACCCATATTGATTAAACTACATAAATGAGAGAAATGTGATAGTCTAACTCTCATTCAATACATGGTTGACATATGAGCATCTATATTTAGGGATTTCCTATAGATGGGCAGAAGGGAGTAAACCTTTTCATGGTTATTGTATGTTTTCTCAACCTCAGAGAATTTATTCTTTAAATTTTCAGTATTTATAATGACTCAAAAATTTTATATCAAGTTATGAACTATAGAGACATGGTAAGAAATTTACAGATGTAAAGAGTACCATTACTTTTACTTAAACCACAGATCTGTTGTATGTACAAATGTAAAAATCTCTAAAGACATTAACCAGAAAAAACTTTAGTTGACATTAGACAGTGCAGTCTAGAGAATCTACACATTTAAAGAGTGTGGACTGGCCTTTGTTCAAAATATATGCCATTGGGAACACTAGGGAAGTCAGTCAGAAAACTTTACAGGTGCAATTTATATAAAAACTTATTTACAGAAAAGTCATGTTGAAATAAAGATCACATATTGAATGGCATTGGGATTGTTGACTTAATGATATCATTTAAACTTTCTTTCCAAAATGCTTTATTTTTCTACTGTTTTTCATGTGTTTCAGAAATATTTGACTTTCTTATTGATTCTATTAATGTGACTAATTGTATTGATGAATTCCCAAATGCTGAATCTCCTATGAATTCCTGAAAAGGGAGCTTGATCATGAAGGAATGTTTAACATGCTGACACAATGTTTCTAATAATTTTTACATTTCTACTCAAATGTCACTGATCTACAAAGAAAGGACACGGTATCCTTAGTGTGGAATAGAAATTGTGAGTTGACATTGTCCTCATCCTGGGAAACCAGGTTTCTGTGGTTTTCTTTTTCTTTTTTATATTATTTTTATTTTAACATATAGAGGGCAATTCTGGATTAGGTTATAAGTGGTCATGGTACATGTAAAATTTGGACAGCTTTATTGATATTATGGCCTCCCGCTCCCAGGTCAGTGTCTCAATACTGACAATCACTTTCTTATGGTAGTTTAATAATGTTCAAGTTCCATTTATGAGTAAGTGCATGTAGTACTCATATCTTTGTTTATGTGATGCACCATTGAGTTTTATTTTTTTAGAATCCTTGTCAACCAAGCTGGAGTATAGTGGAACTCTCATCATCACAGCCTCAACCTGCTGGGCTCATGCAATCCTTCCACCTCAGTCTTCCAAGTAACTGGAACTTCAAGGACACAGCACCACACCCAGCTATTTTTTTTATTTCTTTAATTTATTGTAGAGACAGAATCTTGCCAAGTTTCCTAACTAGTCACAAGCTCCTGGGCTCAGGTAGTCTTCTCATTTCCACCTGCCAAAGTACTGGGATTACTGGCAAGAGGCACCATACCTGGCTTAATCACTATTATAGGCTCTAAATCAATCTAAGTTCCTGGAAAATGAATAACCTTGGTTTCTTGTTTTTTTATTATTATTCAGTCTCACTCTGTCTCCCAGGCTGGAGTGCAGTGACTCACCACAACTTTGACCAGCTGGGAACAGATGATTCTTCCACCATAGCCTTCCAAGGAGTTGGAACTGCAGGCACGTGCCAAAATGCCCAGCTAATTTTGGATTTATTGTAGTGATGAGGTCTTGCCCAAGTTACCCAGTCTAGTCTTGAATCCATGGGCTCAGGTACTCTTCTGACCTCAGCTCCCCAAAGTGCTGGGATTATAGGCATGAGACACCCGTGCCCAGCCTAGAGGACTATTTTTACAACCCTAGAAAGTATTGCTTGCTCCATAACTTTTTTTCACCAGCAGATGAACTGTATTGACTGTCATTGTAGAAAATGTTGTGAGAGGCTACTGGAAGGTTGAGGAGGAAGGATCACCAGGGCCTAGGAGGTCCATGAGCATGAGCATGCTAAGCTACTCCCTCCTGGGAAACACAGTGAGACTCTGACTCAAAAAGAAAAGAAAGAAAAGAAAATGGTGTCAGTACCGTTCAATATATTGGAGACAAAAAGAAAAAGAAAAGGAAATTGAAGGTTCTCGTCTTTACTTTTCAGATAAACTGAGATAAACCCAGGCTCTGCCACCTGGCAGATGTTTAACAAAATATTTCTCTGGGGCCAGAGTCATTGGCATCACTTGTGAGCTTGTTAGAACTGCAGAAAATCAGAGCATGCACATTTGCTCATGCTTGTCATTGTAGCACATTATGAAGCTGAGGCAAGAGGATAAATTGAGGCCAAGAGTTTGAGACCAGCCTAGGCAATATAGCCAGCCATCATCTCTACCCCAACAGAAAAAATTAGCTTGGTGTGATTGTGCATTCTAGTGAACCCATCCACCGAGGAAGTGAGTAGGGTAGATCTGTTCAGCCGAGGAAGTAGAGGCCATATTGAGCTGATTCAGTAACTGCATGCTAGAGTGGAGGAGAGACCCCATCTCAAAAAAATAAAGGCAGAATCTGAGGTTTTACCCCAGATCTCCCGAATCATATATTGCTTTTTAACACTATTAAGTTCCTTGTTGTACACATTAAAATGTGCAGTTCCTTTTAACTATTAATTTTTATTCTGGGCGATATATACTACTTATCCTGTATGATGAAAATATAGCCCTTCAAACTGTACGTGACTGTGTTTTTGCCTGAATTTTATATCGTACCATTCACAAAAGTATAGTACCTGCACTAGCTGGGTGAATTCTATTTCGTCCAATTTCCTCGAAGTCAAAGAATACATTAGTGAATATTTCCGTGTTAAAATGATCTTATTCGAGCTGGGCTCGGCTCAGCGTGTAATCCCGCGCCTTGGGAGGCTGAGGTGAGTGGATTGCCTGAGCCTGCGGGTTCGAGACCATCCCGGGCAACTTGGGGAAACCTCATCTCTACAATAAATAAAAAACCGGGCGTGGTAGTGTGTGCCTGTAGTTCCAGCTACTTGGAAGGCTGAGGTAGAAGGATCACCGGAGCCCAGCAGTTTGAGGCTGTGGTGTCCGGGAGCTGCCACTGCACTCCAGTCTGAGTGGCAGAGTGAGACCCTAAGTCAAAAAAAAAAAAGATCTTATTTGATATTCCCATTGTCATAGAAGCTAGAACAATTAACAGTTCTGCAGTTAACAATTCTGCCCATGGTCCCTTGATAAGTATGCTTTGTTTTTGGTTTCAGTTGGCATTCAGGTATGTGGCCATAGAATTCTCTACAGAAAAGTGGAAATGCTGAGGCCCCTGCCCAGCAGATAATGTCCAGGAAGGTGATATTAGAAAACCATAAAAATGTGGTTTTCCTGACTGAGGAAAACCACAACACACAGTATTTATTGCATACAAATGATTACATGTCTCTAGAAAAATCACATTCTCAATATAAATGCAAGGATTAAGTCGGGCTGGGTGGCTCAGCCTGTAATCCTGTGACTTTGGGAGGCTGAAGTGTGTGGATTGCCTGAGCCCGCGGGTTCGAGACTCGCCTGGGCAGCGAGACCTCATTTCTACAATAAATTAAAAAATCACCTGGGCGTGGTAGTGCATGCCTGTAATTCTGGCTACTTGGAAGGCTGAGGCGGAAGGATCGCCGGAGCCCAGCAGGTCGAGGCTGCGGTGGCCGGGAGCGGCCACTGCACTCCAGTCTGGGCTACTGAGTGAGACTCCAACTCAAATAAATAAATAAGTGCCAGGATTATTAGAAACATATTGTCATCACATTAAAACGTTACATCATGATCAAGTACCCTTTATGGTAGAAATAAAATGAGATTCTGCTTTCAGGAATCCATCAGTGTTATTACTTACATTAATAGAATCAACCGGGTGCTGATCTCAAACCCGCAGTCTCAGGAAAAACACTAGCCTCTGCCTCCCAAAGTGTGCTGGGATTATAGGTTGAGCCACTAAACCTGGCCTAGAGTCTTTAGTATTTTGATAAGCAAGGAGATCATCTAGATTTGTGAATCTCTCACATGTGTGTACATTTCTCTATTCTCTTATACCTCCTTTTTTCTTTTTTTTAGCAGAATTTATTGAGAGAACAGAAAAGCTCCCACAGTGGGAGAGGACCAGGTGGGGTTGCCCTCCACTCTCTTTGAAAGAGGAGCATGCATGGGGTCTAATTTCTTTTCTTTTTTTTTTTTTTTTTTTTGCCTCTCTTATTTATTTAGTTTTACTTTTTATTCTTTAGGGCTCCTGGCAGATGGGTGTTGCAAAGGCCAGTTTGTTCAACATGTCACTGGTGGGTGTGGATTTTCCCAATAGAGCAAAAAGTGGACTCACCTTGACTACTCCCTGTGTACTTCGAGTGTTTTGCAGCCCTTGCAGACTGGGAAGGGGGCCTGCAGCACAGCGACCAAGCCAGCAGCCGCCATTTCTATGCCAGGATTTCCAGCATGCTCTGAATCGCACCACATCCTGCTCCTCACTCCAATATTCGGTGTAGGGAGGCAACTCAAACTTAAAATGTTAAAAGCAAAAAGTATGCTTTTCTTTTTTTCCTGACTCCAGCAACCCCATCTATTCTCGTCTACTGTCACTCAAGATCAGAAGGGTAGTGTCCTGTGGTCTTATCCAATCAGTGGATGCTAGCTCGGAAACTGCCCAATCGGAGAGGAGCCAGAAGTGGGGGGCAGCTTCCTGGCTCTACCTAAGCTTTTTGTATCCTGCACCTTCATAAGTGCTGGGTCGTCTCAGAGAGAACCGCCTGTCTTTGCTTTTGCATTTTACACCCTGTGACATGCAGGTTCGTGGAGTTCGTAGGGGGGTGCTGGGACAAACATATGTCGAGAGGTGGTGAGTATGTACACCGGTGCGATAACGAGAGGCAGGATGGACCCGAATGACCTGGCTGTGGAAGACCGGCCTCCCCCTCAGCTCTGATCATGGACGCTTCTCAGCTGGCGGCTCTGCCCGGTCACCTCTGTGTTAGGTGGGGCTGGTCCGGTCCCCATGGTCCTGTCCCAGTGGCGAACTCACCCCACAGGAAGCCTTTCCAGGCAATCCTGTGCTCTGGATGTGTGGTACTCAGGATTGTCATGTAGGGTCTGACCCATGGGGGGGTCCCATGAGGCAGGGGCTATGGTCCTGGCCCCATCTCTCTCTTCTCCAAGGTTAAACAGAGGCTCCGTCACGTTGTTTAGGAGTTCTCCTGAACCAAGAGCGTATCGTGAAACCCTAAGCTCCAGTCAGGTTTCCTGGCGTGGCATTCCCAGATGGCCCAGGTGGTAGGGGGAAAGGCATGGAGAAGAGGTAGGGGAAGCCGACCACAGACAGTTGCTGGTGGGTGACAGCACCGCAGTGGCCTGATCTTGAATATCCAGGTGGAAATCCCCAGGGCAAACAGTGTCATTGGCAGATCCAAACCTGGTTCTGCCTGATGGGACAGCCAAAGTCAAAACAAGAAGTTGGAGCACGACCCATGATTTTATTTAGAGGACCATTAAAAGCAAGAAGATGAGGGCTCTGTACTAACGACCCCCTTGGCTTGTGAGGGCTTTTTTTTCTTTTAATCCCTGGTTTTTATCCAGGGGTGGGGGGACAGAGAGGGGAGGAGACTACATGAGCCCCGGAGTTTGAGTCCAACCTGGACAAAAGGCACATCCATGTAGCTTTAAAAGCTGCAATAATTTAATCAATAGTGGTCACATGCCTGTAGTTCCAGCTGCTTGGGAGCCTGAGATGAAAGAATCTGTTGAGGTCAGGAGGTCAAGGTTGTGATAAACTGTGTGGAGCCACTTCACACCAACCTGTGTGATGAAGTATGACTCAGATTCTTAAAATCTATTTTATTTACTTTTTTTTTGAGTTGGAGTCTCACTCTGTTGCCCAGACTGGAGTGCTGTGGCTGCTCCCGGCCACCGCAACCTCGTCCTGCTGGGCTCCGGCGATCCTTCCGCCTCAGCCTTCCAAGTAGCTGGAATTACAGGCGCACGCTACCACGCCCGGCTGATTTTTTTTTTTATTTATTGTAGAGATGAGGTCTCGCTGCCCAGGCGGGTCTCGAACCCGCGGGCTCAGGCAATCCGCTCACCTCAGCCTCCCAAAGGCGCGGGATTACAGGCTGAGCCACCGAGCCCGGCTTATTTACATTTTAAAAGGCATATTTTCAGCATGTAGATGTGACTTCTCCAGATAATCTCACCTAAAAAGAAATGCCAAAAAAGGATGAGGAGTAAAAGGCAAAAATGACTGGTTCCCAGGTAAATGTCACCTAGATCAGGGACTATTCCCTACTGTATTGTCATGATTTTAGATCTTGCAAACCTCAACTGCTATTTATGATTGCTCTACCTAATGAGTTTAACTCATTTTTGTTCTTTTTGTGATATTTAAATGCTCTGAAAACTTTTTACTTACATGCCAGTGCCTTCTCCTTGTTTCTTCTTTTAGGCTTCATAGCTACCATGCACAGTTCTCACTATGAATGTATGACCTGCAGTATTAAACATGTTCCCTTGTGTCTGTGGAACATGGAAAGGCATGGATAGCCAAGATTCCTATTGGAGATGGAATAGATCCTCAGATTATAGTGAAGGATGGAAACATGTACTACTAAGGTTTAATCTGCATGTTCCACCTGCTCTATGCAGCAAAGGAATAATAAAATACATATTTAAGCACAGTGACAGTTACTGTCCATAATAACTCAGGAAGTTTGGAATAAAGAATAATTAGAAGAGACTTGCTCTCTTGGGTGCTAAAAATAAAAACATCAATGTGCTGTTGGGTATTACAAATCATGGAAGATACCAGTAGCTGGAATTCTGCATAAAATGTTTGTTTCTCCATTATTAGATAATGATTATACTGTACAATCTTTTGGGTTAATAATATAACAGCACTGATGTTGTGTTGGACATGACACCAATTTGTCTCAGTCACTTGGAAGGCTGTGAAGATTGAATGGATCCTTTTAGTCCTGGAGGATATGGCTGCAATGAGCTTTGATTTTGCTCCTGGAACAAAGCATGGGCAACAATGTGAGGCCACTCTAAGTGAAATAAAAATGCAGCAACTTAGGTTTATCCCACATTCTCCTAAATCAGAAGCCGCATTTTAACAAGATACTCAATTCATTGTACACCTTTAAACTTGTTGAGGTTCTTCTAACTCCCTATGAGTTTTCCATCTGACCAATGCTACAATTATTCTGTATCAGGTAAATATAGCACTAAAAAAATGTACCTGCCTCTGTCAGTACTCACACTTTGTACTGTATTATTCACAAAAGTAAAGTATCGACCCTGGTTGAGTGGATTTTATTCCATGCTTCTTAAACAATATACTCAGATCATATTTTGGGTTAACTATTTACTTATTGGATAACTCCAGTTGTCATATCAGCTGAAACCTGTTCTCATTACTCTTTGCTTTAACCTGGAGCCCATGGCTACTTAATGAATGTGTCATTTTCAGGGGCTATTGACATTCAGAGATGAGGCCATAGAATTCTCTCCAGCAGAGTGACAAAGCCTAGACCTTGCTCAACATATTTTGTACAAGAAGGTGATGTTAGAGAACCACAGGTTTTTGTAGTTTCTGGGTGAAGGAAATCTCAAGAAAGAATTTATTTTCCATACCAAGGATTCTGTGTCCTTTTATAGCATGTTTTCTGTGAGTTTCTGCTTTATACAAATGAGATTCAGATTCCTGCTTTCAATGAAAACTTTGTTAGCCAGGCTCGGTGGCTCAGCCTACAATCCCAGCACTTTGGGATGCTGAGGCAAGTGGATTGCCTTAGGCCATGAGTTCAAGACCCACCTGGGAAACTTGGTGAGATCTCATCTCAACAATAATTCATAAAATTAGCTGGACATGGTAGCACACACCTCTAGTTCCGGCTACTTGAAAGGTTGAGGTGGAAGGATCACTGGAGACCAGCAGATTGAGGCTGAAGTCACTGGAGGCATGCCACTGTACCCCAGTTGGGGCAACAGAGTGAGACTCCAAAAAGAAAAAGAAAAAAAACTTTGTGATTAGTTGACATAGAAAAGAAAGAATTCACGATGTTAAATTTTGACATGAACCTTTCCTTATTTTGAACTGATCTGTGCCCTTCACACAATATTAGTGATAAGTCCAGAAATTTGGGAGCGTAAAATATTATTGTCTGGCAACATTTTTGGATACTCTCTTACTGTAGGAGATTATCTGTCCTCTCAATAAATCCTGCTCTCTAAAAAAACAAAACAAAACAAAAACCCAAAATATTGTTGTCCACAACTTAAATTCCAATAGCTGCCATCTATTTTCATTTACTAGTACTGAGCTACGGACCTACAATAATAAAATTCCTCTGAAATGTTGTAAAAGTTCTGTTGAAAAAACAATATTCGGAATCAATTTTCAAGAATCTTGTGTAGTGTATTCTTTCCTGAACACAGTACTAGGATTGTAATAGGAGAATCCCAGCAAGTTTCATGTTACTTTTTTCTAATAAAACAGGCCTTGTCTCTATGCCAGACTTGGTCATCAGTCTGGAGCAAAGTAAGGAGCCCTGGAGACACAGCACCTTGGCCAGACCCCCAGGTAGATAGGAGAGAATGAAGAAGATGACACAGGCAAGGTAGAATCAAAGCTTGAGCTGGGCTCGGGGGCTGAGCTTGTAATCCCACTCTTTGGGAGGCTGAGGTGAATGGATTGCCTGAACTCATGGTTTGGAGACAAGCTTGGGCAACTTGGCAGATTGCCAGAGCCCAGCTGGTCAAGGCTGCAGTGGCTGGGAGCATGCCACTGCACTCCAGTCCAAGAATAGAGTGAGACTCCAACACTCACATACACAAATAAAAAGAATCAGAGCTTGAAATGAGCTTTGCAGTGTGGTCTGCTCCTCTGGAAATTGTTCCTGAGGGGTTTGGAATTTTTTTTTCTGTTGCTAGCCTAAGGAGGTTTCAAATGTAATAGAGATTCATGCTTCAAGCCAGGCTTCAGGCTTCTGCAGTAATCCCAGCACTTTAGGAGGCAGAGACATGAGCATTGCCTGAGCCCAGAATTTTAAACAGCCTAGGCAGTTGGCCAGAACTCATCTGTTCTACAAATTAGCCAAGCATGGTGATGCATCCTTGTAGTTTTAGCTACTTAGAAGACTGAAGTGGAAGGATCACCTGAGCTTAACAGGCTGAGGCTGTGTTGATTGTGTGTCTGCTTTTGTACTGTGTTGATTGTGTGTGAGCCTGGTTGACAGAGAGACTCTGACTCAAAATAAATAAATTCATAGTCCATAATTTAACCAGAACTAAATCTCTCTCTAGATAGAGAAAAACCTCATGTTATCTTACTTCAATATTTTTTAAGTATAATCTGAGATTGGTAATTTAACTGTATATGCCCAAATTTTTTAAATGTACTATGTCACTTATAACATTGAAAAACATATGTTAAACTTCCACATGTTACCGTGTTTCTTAATCACTGCTTTTAAAATTCTTATGTTTAGGCTGGGCTCGGTGGCTCAGCCTGTAATCCCGTGCCTTGGGAGGCCGAGGTGAGTGAATTGCCTGAGCCTGCGGGTTTGAGAACCTCCTGGGAAACTTGGCGAGACCTCATCTGTACAATAAGTCAAAAAATTAGCCGGGTATGGCAGCACGCGCCTGTAGATCCAGCTACTTGGAAGGCTGAAGTGAAGGATTGCCAGAGCCCATTGGGTCGAGGTTGTGGTGGCCAGGAGCGGCCACTGTGCTTCAGTCTGGGTGACAGAGTGAGATTCCAACTCAAAAAAACAAAAAAATTCTTATGTTTAGTATGAAGCTTAGGACTAGGTTGTATATACACATATGTATGCGCAGATACATATACATGTGTTGTATGTGTGTTTAACATCTGAATTATTTTACAAAAATAAAATTGTATAGCCACATATTGCATAAAATATAATAATTTGATATGCCTATACATTGTGAACCAATGACTATTATCAAGTTAATGAGCATATCAGTCACCTTAAGTAGCTATTTTTATTTTTTGTATTAATAACAATATCTACAATTTTCTCAAGTTTTTAAGCATGCAAGTTATTATTATTAACTATAGTCACTGTGTTATACATTAGATCCTTAAACTCCATTATAACTGAAACTTTGTAGCTACTGAACAATGTTTCCCAGTTCCCCCACCTATAGGCCCTGGGCTATCACTGTACTTTCTCCCTCTATAAGTGTAATTTTTATAATTTCACACAGGAGTGACATCATATAGCAGTTTTCTTTTTTTTTTTTTTGAGTTGGGAGTCTCACTCGGTCTCCCACACTGGAGTGCAGTGGCTGCTCCCGGTCACCGCAGCCTCGACCTGCTGGGCTTTGGCGATCCTTCCGCCTCAGCCTTCCCAGTAGCCAGAATTACAGGCGCGCACTACCACGCCCGGCTGATTTTTTGATTTATTGTAGAGATGAGGTCTCACTGCCCAGGCGGGTCTCGAACCCGCGGGCTCAGGCAATCCACTCACCTCAGCCTCCCAAAGGCGCAGGATTACAGGCTGAGCCACCGAGCCCGACTCATATAGCATTTTTCTTTGTTTGTCTGGCTTATGTCACTTAGCCAGACAAACAAAAATGCTATATGACACTTAGCCAGACAAACAAAGAAAAATGCTATATGTCTTATACTTTCACCCATAAAGTTGATTTTGCAGGATTGTTTGATTTTTTTATAGCTGAATAATATGCTATTATGTGCATATAATATATTTTCTTAATCAAAACAGAATCCAGAAACATTAAGGCTGTTTTTTTTTGATGGGAGCAAGCCTTGGAGGTCCGCCTGATTGACAAAGTCCAGGTGCACTGAGGACCCCCAGTCGCAAAGCGCCTCCAGGTAGCTGAGTCCCTTCTGTCTTCCATCTTTGCTGTTGATAAGGTCAAAGAATTCTGTACAGTCAAGCATGAAGAAAATGACATGTTTATGTAAAGTAGTAACAGCTAACCTAGGAATGTCATGGTTCATTTTTTCATTTTCCACCATGCCGTTTGGCCTTTTCTAACATATGCAGTGGTTAAACTCTGAAGCACATGAAAGATGTTTTCTTTCACTTGGTTATAAGTTACTATTTGTTGCTTGAGTAAAAAAATGATATAAGTATATTCACTTCTTATTTGATTTAGAATAATGTAGTTTAGTGTTTGGACATAAGGTTTTTTAGAAGCACAAGTTCATAGTAAGTTCATTAGGAATCGATTATAAGTTCTGACACATATCTAGGAGTTATGTAGGTGATTCATAACATTGTTTTACGGATTTAAGGTAAAGATTATTCATTAAGGTTTTTTACTTAAGTCAATAGTTAAGATTTTGAGTTAACATATGTAGAATAGGTTTTCACTGAGTCCATGATATATTATTTGGATACTTTTATGATAAATTAACCAAATACAGAAAGCAACCTTGGGGACCTGGAAAACATCATTGAAAACTTCTTTTGAGTTTTCTTTAGAAATATACGCTGCACGATAAGAGAAAAGCAATGAAGACACCTGGACACGAAAGGCAATTATGAAGCTGTGAAGGTCATAGAAGCCCCAGAGAAAACTCCTAATATGTGGAGAAATATGCACCTGAAAATTTTCTTGAAGCACTTCAAGGACTATAATTTGGGAGTATTTTGAAAAGAGTTGCTGGTACTGCTATTCTAGACATGATCATAGTTTTATTCATGTATTAAACATAATTGGTAAATGTAAAATGCAAGTTTATACAATCAATGTACATATATATGAGGGTTGACACAAATTATTAGGCTTAGGTTATGTCTATCAAGGTTTTTACTTTGAATCACTAATTGAGTTTTAATGCTGTAGTTTGATGTTTTATAATTACTTTGGAGATTGTTTTAGGTTCATAAGTTTAAGTTCACAAAATGATAAAGTTGGTGCCTTAAAGATAATAATAATTGCTTAAGTGGCTATCTTAAGACAAGATATTTTCCAGGAGGTTGTCAAGCGTAAAGGAAAACACGTCAACCCAGCCCCCAAACCACCATTAACCTAAACTTAAAAGCTCATTAGCAGTTATACAGCCATAATGATTTAGTTGTGTTAGTTTTATTTCATTATGTTTTAGCTCATTTTGCCATAATGATTTTAGTTGTTTTTGTTCATTTTTGCATGATTAAAATTAAAGATTTGTGTATGTATTTTCACAGTAAGTCACTTTCATAGTTATTCTTTAAATGTTAGCCACTGTTTCTTGGTCAAGTTAATAGGCTTCATATTCCTATTATCACTAGGTACGATCTATACTTTTGTTTTGGTGATTTTAAGGCCTTTCAAGTAGACAAGTGATGTAAACAGAAATCAAAGTAAGCCTTGTAGATTAGGTGATGCATTATTATTAGTTTAAGTAAAACTACTTTTAAACTTATCTTAAGACTCATTCACTGAAAGTAGTGTTTTTGGCCTGTTTGTTGCTTCTAAGCCCACTAGATGGCATAACTTCTAAAGGATGATGTGCGTGAAGGATTTTCTTTGTCCTTTCCCTTATACGAATAGTATGAAAGCTCTCTGTTAATTAACAACAAATGGCATCTGTCCTGCAAGAGAGTCGCGTGTCCAAGTGCATTCTTTTGCCTACACCGTTCACAACTTTGGGATACCCTAGACCCAGCAGGAGCAGGACTCTGGCATGTTTTCATAACTTGGCCATTTTGACAATGCTGCAATGAACATAGGGGTGTAGATACTTCTATGAGATACTGATTTAACTGATTTTATTTCTTCTTTGGTTATATATACAGAAAAGCAATTTCAGTGTTGTATGCTAGTTTTTTTATTTTTATTTTTATAGAGTACTCATAATGACTTGCATCATGACTACCAATTTGAAACACACCAGCCATGTATATGACTTTTTTTTTCTTCACATCTTTGTCAATACTTATCTCTCTCTGGTTGACATTAGTAATCGTGACAGGTCTGAGATGATATCTTATTATTGGATTGATTTGTGAGTACCTCGGTGGTGATGTTGACCACTATTTTATATACACGTTAGCAATTTTTATGTCTTCATTGAGAAAATAATCAGTCTTGTATGTTTTGTACATCAAATAAATTAATCAGATATATGGCTTGCAAACATTTTCACTTGTCCTGTAATCCTTTTTCCTTTTTTCTTAACTGGACAGAAGCTTTTTAGTTTGATGCAGTCGAACTTGTTTATATTTGCTTTCAGATCTGTATTCTTACTGTCATATGAAAAACTGATTATGAAGACCAATAAATATCAAAAATGTTTTCCAAATCTTTTTTGTTAAAGTTTTTTCTTTTGTTTTAGTTTTCTTGAAACATAAATTCTTTCACCCAGGCAGGAGTGACAAGATTTATTCTTAAGGTAGTCTTTGAGGAGATTTTTGTTGCTGAGTAGGAATCTTACACAGTCACCCATTATAGAGGGCAGTGGCACAGTAACAGCCAGCCTCTGCAGCCTTGACTTACTCAGCTTAGGTGACCCTTTTGCTTCAGTCTTCCAAGTATCTGAAACCACAGGCATGCACCACCATGCTTGGCTAATTTTTTTGATTTATTGTAGGGGCGAGAACTCACCAAGTTGCCTGGGCTGGTCTTGAACATAGGGGCTCAGGACATCTTCTCACCTCAGCCTCCCAATGTTCTGGGATTATAAGCATGAGTCACCATGCCTGGCCTCCATATATGTCTTATTCTACTGGGTTTTTATTTTATTTTATTTTATTTATTTTATTTTATTTTTTGAGTTGGAGTCTCACTCTGTGTCGCCCAGACTGGAGTGCAATGACCGTTCCCGGCCACCGCAGCTCGCCTGCTGGGCTCTGGTGATTCTTCCACCTCAGCCTTCCGAGTAGCCGGAATTACAGACATGCGCTACCATGCCTGGCTGATTTTTTGATTTATTGTAGAGATGAGATCTCGCTGCCCAGGCGGGTCTCGAACCCGTGGGCTCAGGAAATCCACTCACCTCAGCCTCCCAAAGGCAAAGGAGTACAGGCTGAGCCACCGAGCCCGGCTGGGTTTTTATTTTTGTTTTGTTTTTTTTCCTTTTTTTTGGTTGGAGTCTCACTCTGTCACCCAGACAAGAGTGCAGTGGCCACCCCCAGTCACTGCAGCCTCGATCTGCTGGGCTTCGGTGATCCTTCTGTCTCAGCCTTTCAAGTAGCTAGAACTACAGGCATGCGCTACCACATCTGGCTAATTTTTTGATTTGTTGTAGAGACGAAGTCTCACCAAGTTGCCCAGGCAGGTCTTGAACCCGCAGGCTCAGGCAATTCACTCACCTCAGTCTCCCAAGGCGCGGGATTACAGGCTGAGCCACTGAGTCTGGTTTATTGTACTGTTATGCTTTCTTTTCCCTTGGGTTTTTTTAGTACTTAGTTATCCATTGTTAATTTTTTGGGGGGGCTGAGGTCTCACTCTGATGTCCAGACTGGAGTGCACTGGCTCACTCCCAGCCACCTAAACCTTGACCTACTGGGCTACAGTGATCCTTCCACCATAGTCTTCCAAGTAGCCAGAACTACAGGGGCACAATTCCATGCCTGGATAATTTTTTTATGTATTGTAGAGATGAGGTCTCACCAAATTGCCTGGGGCGGGGATCCTCAAACCAATGGGCTCAAAGGTAACCCACTCGTCTCAGCCTCCCAAAGTGCTGGGATTACAGGTTGAGCCACCAAGCCTGACCTTTTTTTTTTTTTTGAGTTGGAGTCTCACTCTGTCACCCAGCCTCAACCTGCTGGGCTCTGGCGATCCTTCCACCTCAGCCTTCCAGGTAGCTGAAATTACAGGTGCGTGCTACCACGCCCAGCTAATTTTTTATTTATTGTAGAGATGAGGTCTTGCTAAGTTGCCCAGATGGGTCTCGAACCCACGGCTCAGGCAATCCACTCACCTCAGCCTCCCAAAGTGCTGGGATTACAGGCTGAGCCACCAAGCCCGGCTCTGACCTTTTATTTTTAAGATGTGGGGTGCAATTCAGTGTTGTTTATACAAATGTCCATTATTCACCTACACTTGTTGATGAGGTATGACCCCCCTACTGCCCTGGCAGAATTCCAATCTCACTCTGTTTTTAAAGTCACTATTACACTGCTTTACTTTTCAAGTCCTTATTATGTACAATAACATCTTTCAGACTTTTTATGGATTTAAATATTGTTGGCAAATTTTTTTTTTCTTCACAACACAAACAGCTGGTGTGTATATCAGTATCAAGCTCAATTGATAAACTGATTAGAGGATTAAATAACTTAATGGTACTGTTTAATCTTTCTTTCCAAACATGTATTTTCATTTTTTTATTTCTACTGTTTTTCATGCATTTCAGGAATATTTTACACTTCTTTGTTTCTTGTTCTTTAAATGTACAACTTTCTGTAAAAGCTTCACAATATCTTTTAATCTATTGATAAGATTATATATCTCATAGATTCTTATTAATGTAACTAATTGAATTGATGTATTCCAAAATGCTGAATCTCCTATGCATTCCATGAATGGAGCTTGATCATGATGTAATGTTGTAACAGGTTTTCACAATGTTTCTAAGCATTTTTACATTTCTATTCAATTTGACTTTTCTACAAGGAAATGACTTGAAATGCTTAGTGTGGAATAGAAACTGTGTGTTGACATTATCCTCATCCAGGGAAACCGGGTTTCTGTTTGTCTCTTTTTTTTTTTCTTTTTTGAGTTGGAGTCTCACTCTGTCGCCCAGACTGGAGTGCAGTAGCCACTCCCAGCCACCACAGCCTGTAAATCCTGGGCTCCGACTATCTTTCTGCCTCAGCCTTCCAAGTAGCTGGAACTACAGGAGCATGCTACCACACCCATTTGATTTATTGTAGAAACGAGGTCTCCCCAACATGCCTGGACTGGACTCTAACCCACACACTCAGGCAATCCACTCTCCTCGGCCTCCCAAAGTGCTGGGATTACAGGCTGAGCCACCAAGCCTGGCCAAATCGCTGTCTTATAATATCCTGAATAATGTTCAGAATCCACTTATGAGAGAGTACATGTAGGACACAGATCTTTATGTGACACATCACTGATAACGGGTTTTTTTTTCTTTTTCTTTCTCTTTTTGAGTTGGGTTTTCACTCTGTCGCCCAGGCTGGAGGGCAGTGGCATACTCCCGGCCAATGCAACCTTGACCTGCTGGGCTCTGGTCATCCATCCCCCTCAGCCTTCCAAATAGGTGGAATTACAGGCGCATGCTACCATGCCTGGCTAATTTTTTTTTATTTTATTGTGGAGATGAAGTCTCGCCAAGTTTCCCAGGCCCATCTCGAACCCACGGGCTCACGCAATCCACTGATCACAGCCTCCCAAAGTGCTGAGATTACAGGCTAAGCCACCAAGCCTGGCTTGTCCCTTTTATCTTATTTTTATTTTAAAATGTAGGATATAATTAAGAGTTAATAATGAGTGGTCATTTTACATGTAAAGTTTGGGTATCCTTATTGATGTTGAAATAGTTAATGAAATTTGTAAAACAATTGCAATAACTTGCTTGACATAAGAAACTCCATTTTGTTGACGTCTTCCATCTTAGCTGTGTGCCTGAGCTAAAGATTAGGTTCCCCTATTGTATACATGTAATAACTGTAATATTCCCATGAGTACACACTCACAGCTGCATTCCTCTGATCATGCTGACTGTCCATGCTGGCCATTGAAAACCCCCTAGCCACAAATTCTGTGTAATTGTATGTCTTGTTAACTGAAATCCAAGAGTTTGTTTCTTTTGTCTTTAATATCCTCACCCCCTGCTATGTAGCCCACTTACAGTTTTTGTCTTTATTTTTTATTTTTATTTTTTACTTTTTTATTTTTTGAGTTGGAGTCTCACTCTGTCATCCAGACTGGAGTGTAGTGGCTGCTCTCAGCCACTGCTGTCTCGACCTGCTGGGCCCCAGCGATCCTTCCACCTCAGCCATCTAAGTAGCTGGAAATACAGGCGTGCATTACCACGCCTGGCTCATTTTTTATTTATTGTGCAGATGAGATCTCACCAAGTTTCCAAGGTGGGTCTCGAATCTGTGGGTTCAGGCAATCCACTCACCTCCAAAAGTTGCGGGATTACAAACTGAGTCACTGAGCCTGGCTACAGTGTTTGTCTTTAAAAGCTTGTTGCACTCCACTCAAGCATCAAGAGTTTTTCTGGCATGAGCCTGCTCTTGAACCACATGTTCGTAATGGACTCATAATGAATTAAACTTGGCCTGCTGGCGTGTCTCTTTCTTGCAACTTGGTCATAGCAATTTTATACACCCCACCATGGCAGTGTCCCACTACTGCCAATCACTTACAGTATTCTAAAAATTTTCAGGGTCCACTTATTAGCATGTACTTTTTGTACTCAGATCCTTGTTCATGTTATAAAACACTTGAGTATATATATACTTTTAATTGGAATCTCATTCTGTCACACAGTGTATTTGTTTTTTTTGAGTTGGAGTCACTCCATCACCCAGACCGGAGTGCAGTGGCCACTCCCAGCCACTGCAGCCTCGAACTGCTGGGCTTCGGCGATCCTTCCACCTCAGCCTTCCAAGTAGCTAAAACTACAGGGACGTGCTACCATGCCCAGTTAATTTTCTATTTATTGTAGAGATGAGATTTCACCAAGTTGCCCAGGCAGATCTCGAACCCACTGGCTCAGCAAATCCACTCACCTCAGCATCCCAAAGTGCTGGGATTACAGGCTGGGCCACTGAGCCCAGGTGGGCATGAATTTTTATAGAATTGCATTTGAAACCTCTCTAGGATAGAAAATCGTAAAGCAAAAATTACATAAGATCTGTTTGTGATAATCCTGGAAATTCTAGAAAAAATAGCAAAATTACCATTATTCATATATTTCAGCCAAGATGCAAAAAGATAATTTAAAAAGAGATTAACATGGACGTTCTGAAACGAAGAGGATGGTCCCATATCACCAAAGCAATAGAACAGTGTTGGGAGCCGGCCACGGAGGCCCACTGAGCGTTAGGGATCAGGGAGGGCCGTGGACCTCGAGACCGCTAGGACGTGTTCGAGAGCCGTAGACCCCATTTTCCTCCCCCTTTTGCCATGCAGCACAAGAACAACCTAAAGGAACTCTGCTGGCCTAAGCTGAAGGCTCTGTGACTGTGACAGGCATGGCTCACTCTAGAAACCCATTGTTCCTGTTTCCCATAAACTGCGGTTTCGGCCTAGGTATTAGATATAATTCAAATTCAGGTCACATTTGGGAGCCTTTTATACAGTACAAGCTTCTTTATAAGATTTAAAAGAATATTTATAGAATTAGTATATAATTAGGGAGAGCTGTTTGCAGCTTTTCAATGGTGAAGATGATTTTCGAGAGTGGCCCAGCACAGAGTTTGGGCTGGGCCACATTCCTGAGAGCCCAGCACGTACTTTGGACTGGGCTGCATTCTTTTGGGCCAGCTTTAGCTACAGTTAGTGTAAGGTCTCTTTTTTACCTATTATAGAAATTGAATTTATTTTATTCTTAGAAGGTATTGTAGAATAGGTCATGCTACAAATCATGTTAGTTCATGCATAATCAATCATAATATTTTAGGTTTAATAAGAATATAGTTAACTTTAAGAATTTTCATCGTCTCCACTTTCTACTATCGAAGTTTTGCCTTAGTACATTTACAATTTACATTTAGGTTTTAGAAGCTTTGCTGCTGCTAATCAACTTTATATATTAGAATTAAGAATTGGAAAACTTTCATAGAAATTAGGATAGACATATAAGACTTTGGAATAGCCATTTTGTTAAGAGATTGTAGTCTATTGTTCCAAAAGGTGGCCCACCGTGGACCTTGGACTGGGCCACATCCTGTAGGGCCCAGTGTGGTCTTTGGACTGGGCCACATTCTTTAGGAAATTGGCTTAAGCTATAATTAAGAGCTTCTGTAGCATTGTTTAAGTGGTAGAGTTTAATTTAGTCGTCATGGGTATTGAGTGAGCTTTAGAAGTTATTGATTATCAGAACATCATTAGACTAGTAAGGATTGTTACAGTGCTTTTGTAGAACATTAACTAGCAAAGGGAACAATGAGACAATCTTGGAGTTTGTTCCTCCTCACACCTAAGCATCTGGTGGGTGGGGGATGCCCCCCCCGGCACCTGGCTTTGTGTTCACATGAAAGACTTGTGAGACTGCCTGTGTAAAATTGGGGATAAATACCTGCTGTAACCTTTCAATAAACGGCTTCTGCTCATTTCACTGAACAGTTGTCCACTTCCCTTCTTTCGCCTTCTTTCAATATCTATCCCTACAGATTCGCCGACGCCACCACATCTTCCAAGGGACTCCCCAAAATTTGCAGGGGCTGGCCCCCCGCAGAACAGCAGTCAGATTATGCAGTCCCTTATGAACCATTCAGAGGACTTTGATTTCCACACTATTATTAAAAGGAGACCATCAAAGAGGTACAGTTTTTGGAGAACTTCAAACTATGGAGCAGTGATATGAAAGCAAGAGAAGGAACTCCCAACTTCTTAGAAACCATTTTCTGCATTTCTAACAAGCCCTCCAGTGATGCCAGTGATTCTGATTCAAGGAGAACATTGTGTCAAACCTTCACCATGTGGCAGAGCCTCCACTTATCTCAGCTTATGTGACAAGTAAGCACATTTGAGAATCTTTGTTATTCAAAGCAAGTTACATGCAAAGAGAATGAGAGAAAGGAAACCTTCAAGATTAAATGTAGCAAGTTTTGTTAAACTTTCCCAATGTATTTATTAATAATATAGAAAAATAAGCCAGGCTCAGTGGCTCAGCCTGCCTGTGATCCCATGCCTTGGGAGGCTGAGGTGAGTGAACGGCCTGAGCCTGCATGTTCGTGACCCTCCTGGGTAACTTGGTGAGACCTCATCTCCACATTAAAAACCAAAAAATTAGCCAGATATGGTAGCACGCACCTGTAGTTCCAGCTACATGGAAGTCTGAGGGAGAAGGATCATCGGAGCCCAGCAGTTCGAGGCTGCGGTGGCCGAGAGCAGCCACTGCACTCCAGTCTGGGCAACTGAGTGAGATTCGGACTGCAAAAAAAAAAAAAAAAAATATATATATATATATATGTATGTATACACACACACACACACACACACACACACACAGAAAAATAATTAACTCTATATTGGAAATATCTGTCAGAAGAGACCTTAAACAAAAGAACAAGGACATATTGGCATAGATGGACACATGGATAATAATATCCATGTTGTGATATCGTTGGCCAAAGATACAGTCAATAATAGTCTGAATCTAGTAATGAAGAAACATACATTTTATGCAGAATTTCAATAACAGTTATCGGCCATGTTCTGTAATCCCTAATAGGGTATTTAAATTTTCTTTAAGCATCCTAGAGAAAAAGTATCTTCTAATTATTCTTTCTTCAGGCCCTCCTGGGTAATGCTGGACAGTAACTACTACCCTGTTTAAATGTGAAATGGATTAATCCTGTCCTCCATGGAGCTGATGGGGCATCCAGATGAACCTTAAATAGTACATACTGCCATCCTTCACTGGAATCTGAGGATCTACCCCATCTCCAATGGGAATTGTGGGTATCCATGCCTTTTCCAGTTCCAGTCACAAGGGAGCATTTGTAATACTGAAGGATATGCATTCATGGTGAGAACTGTGTGTGGCAGCTGAGAAAACAGAGAGATGGCTCTGGTGTGTATGGAAGAAGTGTTTCTCAGAACCCTTTGTTATCACAAGAAAAACA
This sequence comes from Carlito syrichta, assembly GCF_000164805.1. NCBI lineage: Eukaryota > Metazoa > Chordata > Mammalia > Primates > Tarsiidae > Carlito > Carlito syrichta. The sequence continues at coordinate 23,831 of NW_007250820.1, forward strand.
GAAACTAATTGAAATAAACTTATAAGGCAGAACCATCACAAGTACCATAATAAAGGATTCCAAGTTCTAAAAACATGACATTCCAAGAGGACAACTGGACAAAGGGTGAGTTTCTCCTTTCCTGCCCTCAAGTGCACTCCCTTGCCACAAACACCAGTAATTTTTGCTACTTCCAAGAGAATATGACCCACTGACCTGCCTGACCAAACTAAAGCAGAGCAGGCCAAGTGGTCTCTTTTGAACTCGACTCTCCCAGGGTATCAGAAAGCCCTTGTGCTTGACTCTGACTCAACCTTAGTATCACATGGAGGCAATTAATTAACACAACATGGATGCTTCCATCCAGACCAATAGATAGAATCTGTGTGGAGGACAAAGAAAAATATGCTTCTTCACACTGGCCATGTGACCCTAATTAGAAGCCATGAATGAGAATCACTTAGCAAAGCATCTCGCCTTTATGTTTCTTTTATTTTTCTTTTTTCTTCTTTTTTTTTCTGAGTTAGTGTCTCACTGTCTCCCAGACTGGAGTGCAGTAGCACACTCATGGCCACTGCAGCCTCAACCTGCTGGGTTCAGATGATCCTTCCCCCTCAGCCTTCCAAATAGATGGAACTGCAGGAATAAACCACCACACATCAGCTAATTTTTTAAATTTATTGTACAGAAGCCGGGCTCAGTGGCTCAACCTGTAATCCTGTGCCTTTGGGAGGCTGAGGTGAGTGGATTGCCTGAGCCCGTGGGTTTGAGACCCGCCTGGGCAACTTGGCGAGACCTCATCTCTACAATAAATCAAAAAATTATTAGCCGGGCGTGGTAGCGCACTTGTAGTTCCAGCTACTTGGAAGGCTGAGGAGGAAGGATCGCTGGAGCCCAGCAGGTCGAGGCTGCAGATCCATGGGAATTTGATGTGACTTTGTCTCTACAATATTTTTTTTTTTTTTGAGTTGGA
>NW_007250820.1:24869-25756 GCF_000164805.1 Carlito syrichta
CTCCAGTCTGGGCAACAGTGAGACTCCAACTCAAAAAAAAAAAATATTGTAGGGACAAAGTCACATCAAATTCCCATGGATGTTCTGTAACCTTTGGGCTCACGAAATCCTCTCATCTCGGCCTCCCAAAGTGCTGGGATTATAGGCCTGAGCCAAGGCCTGCCACCTCTTAAGCTTTAATTTGCACATAAATCATTTTCTATTTGGTCTCATTCTAAAAATAATGTGATTCTAAGCTGAACACAGTGGCTTAGGCCTATCATCTCAGTACTTCGAGGGGCAGAGAGTATTGCCTCATCATAGATATTTGAGACCATCCTGGCAACATGGCAAGACATAATCTCTAAACAATTCAAGAAATTAGCCAGGAATGGTAGTGCATGTCTGTAGTTCAACCTACCTGGAAGGCTGAGGCAGAAGGATCGATCACTTGAGCCCAGCAGGTTGTGGCTGCACTCCAACTTGGGCAATTGAAAAAAAGGGAGTGTGATTTTCCAGGTTTTAAGGGGTCCTTGAAAAGGCTTTTACAATCCCCTTTGAATTCTGATGTTGCTTCCCCTGAACCCACATTCAGCAGCACTCACCTAGAAGAAACAAGCCCAATACCCAGGGTCACCCACACTCAACACTCTCTCACCCACACTCAACACTCTCATCACAACACGAATAGTTCTGATTCAAATGAAAAACACATCTGATCTCCATCCTGAAAGATCACATTCTCTGTGGCCCTTTAAAGTTTATAGAGGCTAGGCAGGCTCCATGGCTCAGCCAGTAATCCAGCGCCTTTGGGAGGCTGAGGTGAGTGGATTGCCTGAGCCCGCAGGTTTGAGACCCACCTGGGCAGTGAGACCTCATCTCTACAATAAATCAAAAAATCAGCCGGG
>NW_007250820.1:25813-30738 GCF_000164805.1 Carlito syrichta
TCTTCATCTTGTTCCCAAGGTTGGGGACCACTCTCACTGTGAGATGCAGCCCAGTGTGGCTCAATCCTAGATGGTGACTGAGGGAAAAGTAAGCTGATGGAAATTTAATTCTGGAAGGTCCCTCCACACAGTCTACTGTCCCCTCCTCACAGCATGAAAATGCTTCATCCTCTAGGGTTTCAATTCTCACCAGGACCCAAACACTCACTTGGAGTAGTTTAAGACTGAACTATGACATCTTTTTTCTGACACCCGCTGTGTGGAGTCTGCTGAACACCAACCAATGAGTTCTCCAACAACTCAATTCTGTCACCAATAGATTTAGCAATGGTTCAACAAGTTCAGGGCTCAGTCCCACAATGCTGCTGCCACTGCAGATGTCAGGTGCAAAACCCAGGGTATTCTATGCTTCTGAGCAACTGCGTATAAATCAGGGGCTGCCATAAGTCCTCCTCAAGTCCAGTATTTGATGGAATTCTCTCAGAACTCGAAAAAACTTTTTTTTGATGTTTACCAGTTTATTCAAAGAGATGTATAAGGCAAGGCAGAGTGGCAGGGGAGATGGAGCGGGGAGAGAATGCTGGTCAATAGCTGTGATTGAAGACAGCTCGTCCTTTCGAAGTGTGTGCAGTTTTCAAAATGTTTGAGGTTTCATATTAACAATTTTACCTTTAAATTGTTAAAACTTCATTTTGTTATAGAACTCCATTTTGTTTGCTTAAAGCCCTGTATGGCTGATGCAACATTTTTAGAGTTTTCATGTAATTAATCCCCACAGCCCTGCACCCTCCCAGTGCTTTCCCTTATCTGAGTTGTACCCTGCCTACTCTTGCCTAACCCAAAGAAGACGCTCTATCTCTGTAATTCCTCAGTTTGCCTATAAAGAGAAACCCTGAAAATTTCACTCCTGTTTGAGAGATTTTGGTGGTACAAGTCCCCTCTCAACCCCCAGCTTATAATGGAATCATAATTTGACCCTTTGCTGTGTTGACAATCTATTTTCTCACAACTCAGTTATAACATTAGCAAAATTTATCGATTGGAATTCACCAAGCTTGAGAGGCAGTCTCGCTCTAGCTCTTCCCGACTTCCTAGGTAAGTTATAGGGGAGGCACCCTCTGAGTCGTTCCAGGGCCCCATAGTATCTCATCAGGCTTGGAGGGGACAGGAACGATCGCTGGCTCCTCCCACTTCAAAAAGAACCTGAGTTCATCCACATTTCCCTAAGAGGCAATAGTTTACTCTCTAGTGCTTCTCTGGTAAGCACCTGAGTTTATACAAGGGAAACATAGCCTGAGAGGGTTCCCTTGGGCTCCTTCGAGACCAAGGCATTGGTAGAAATGAGCCATAACTCTGTGTTCATATCCGTACTTAATTTCAGAACCCTGCAACTGGGTTTCAGAGCTCTGATCCAGTATATGATTGTTGCTAAACTTACTATCTTTTTCCCTTCTTTCAGAATCTGGGAAGGGTTTAGTTTGTAATTAAATGTCATTTGCCATTGAATGTTTTGTTTCTATGCAAATTGATAACAGCTATTTGTAATTACTAATAGTTGTCAGTGGGGTAAGGGAAGCTTTCTTACCTGGACTATATGGGGCCACTCTGAGAAATGCTGAACTGACCCATCAGTGCTCTTGTTTGCATGTGAATTTCTCACCAAGTTGCCCCGTCTGGTCTCAAACCCATGGGCTCAGGCAATTCTCTTGCCTAGACCTCCCAAAGTGCTGGGATTACAGTCTGAGCCACCGAGCCCGGCCATGTCCCCTTTTTTTAGTCTACCTGTTGGCGATTCTCCTTTTTTTTTAGTGGGTGTCTCACTTCATCATCCAGGTTAGAGTGCATTGGCACCCTCACAGCCACCCCTGCTGGGCTCCAGCAATTCTTTTGCCTCAGCTTTCCAAGTAGCCAGAACTACACATGCACGCTATGAGGTCTGGCTTATTTTTTTTTTTTTTCTTGTAGAACTCAGGTCTTGGCACGTTGCCTGTGCTGGTTGTGAATTCATGGGCTCTGGCAGGATTCTCCATTTTTTCTTGAATCTGCAGGTATTGAAAATCATCCAGTTCCTTTTTCTTATCTCATTTTGCTTTTTTTTTGTTTTGTTTTGAGTTGGAGTCTCACTCTGTCGCCCAGACTGGAGTGCAGTGGCCACTCCCGGCCACCGCAGCCTCGACCTGCCGGGCTCCGGCGATCCTTCCACCTCGGCCTTCCGAGTAGCCGGAATTACAGGCATGCGCTGCCACGCCTGGCTGATTTTTTGATTTATTGTAGAGATGAGGTCTCGCTGCCCAGGCGGGTCTCAAACCCGCGGGCTCAGGCAATCCACTCCCTCAGCCTCCCAAAGGCGCGGGATGACAGGCTGAGCCATCGAGCCCGGCTCTCATTTTGCTTTTAACTGAAAAAAAAAAATTCTTCTATCTAATGAATTCTCAACAACCCCTTCTGCAGCCTTCTCTGCAGACAAGCACAGTGCTCTCTTTGTACAATAGTGAGTATCCAGTTCCCTCTAAACTCGTAGAGATGTGTTCTTACAATAGGGAATATCCAAATTTCTCCTAATGGATGGAGATGATTTCTTAGATCTGGCTGAGTAATAGCATCATTCAGATCACCAACATTGTCCTTTGGGGAGTTCTAGAGAATATGTCGTTGGGATCCTGTTTTAGACTCTTATCTGCTTCAGCGTCATTGAGTACATGAGATTTTAATTTTTTTTTTTTGAGTTGGAGTCTCACTCTGTCACCCAGGCTGGAGTACAGTGGCACACACCTGTCCATTACACCCTAGACCTCCTGGTCTCAGGTGATCCTTCTGCCTCAGCCTTCCAAGTAGCCGGAAGTGCAGTTGTGCGCTACAACACCCAGATAATTTTTTTGATTTATTGTGGAGACGAGGTCTCACCAAGTTGCCCTGGCTGGTTTTGAACATCCAGCTCATGCAATCCACTTGACTCGGTCTCCCAAAGTGCTGGGATTACAGGCTGAGCCACCAAGCCTGACCTAGAGTATGAATAGTCTGATATACAAGGAGATCATCTGAATTCTTGGACTTCTCACTTCTGTGTATTTCTGTTTCATCTTACACTCACACTCCTTTTTTTTTTTTTTTTTTTTAAAAAGCAGGATTTATTGAGGGGACAGAAAACCTCCCACAGTGGGAGAAGACCCAAAGGGTTTGCACTGCACTCTCCTTTTGTCAAGAAGCATGCAGGGGTTATTTCTCTTTTTTTTTTCCTTATGTATTTATTCATGTGTTCATTTCTTTTTACTTTTGAGTCTTCTTTGGTACTTGGGTGTGGCAGTGGCCAGATTGTCCAACATGTTACTGGTGGATGTGGATTTCCTCAGCAGGGCAAAAAATATGGACTCACCTTGACACTACTTACAGGGTACATTGTCATGTTTTGCCTCCTCCACAGACTGGTATGGAGTCCTGCGGCCCAGTGACCGAGCCACCAGGCGTCATTTTTGTCCTACAGTTCCCAGCATGCTTCACGTGCATGCCACATCCTTTTCATCCAGGTCAGCGGTGGGGGGAAAGAGAGCAGAAAGGGTTTCTTGAAGCCAGAAGTTTGAGGCTAACCTGGACAACATAGCACATCCACATAGCTATAAAAGCTGAAACAATTTAGCCAAGAGTGATTGCACATACATGCAGATTCCGGTGCTTGGGAGCCTGAGGTGGAAAAATTTGTTAAGCTCAGGAAGTCAAGATTGTGATAAGCTGTGTGGAACCATTTCATGCCTGCCTGGGTTATGGAGTAAGACTCAGAATCATAAAATACATTTCATGTAAAAATAAAGACATATTTTCAATACACAGATGTGACTTGTAGAGATAATCTCACCTGAAAAGAAATGCCAGAGGCCGGGCTCGGTGGCTCAGCCTGCAATCCCAGTGCTTTGGGAGGCCAAGGTGAGTGGATTGCCTGAGCCCGCGGGTTCCAGGCCCACTTGGGCAAGCGAGACCTCATCTCTACAATAAATCAAAAAAATTAGCCGAGTGTGGCAGCGTGCAACTGTAGTTCCAGCTACTCGGAAGGCTGAGGCGGAAGGATCGCCGGAGCCCAGCAGGTCGAGGCTGCAGTGGCCGGGAGTGGCCACTGCACTCCAGTCTGGGCGACTGAGTGAGACTCCGACTCAAAAAAAAAAAAAAAAAAGAAGAAACAAAGAAAGAAAAGAAATGCCAGAGGAGCATCAGGCAAAAATTTCTGGTTCAAGGATATGTATACAAATAACCGTTATGCAGGGACACTTGTTGGTGAGCTATGCCCCCCTTCCCTGGGAGTATTCCACTCTCAGTCTGTTTTTATTTTTATTTTTATTGTTTTTAAAGACAGTATCACACTGTTTTACTCTTCAAGTCTTTATTGTGTATAACAAAGTCTTTCATAATTTTTATGGATTTCCAATTTATATACTCCTTGGAAAATTTTTTTTCCTTCAGAACAAAAGCAGGTGGTACTTACATCAATATCAAGCTCAATTGATAAACTGATTAGAGAATTTTGACTTAATGATACCACTTAATTTTTCTTCCTAACATGTGTTTTCATTATTTTTCATTTCTACTCTTTCTGATGTGTTTTGGAAATATATTACACTTCTTTATTATTAGGTCTTTAAATGTAAAATGATTTTTGTTAATTTCACAAAATCTTTTAAGTCTGTTAGCAAGATTATATGTCTTTCTCATTGATCTTATTAATGTGACTAATTGTATTGATGGATTCCCAAATGCTGACTCTCTTAAGCATCCCTGACATAAAGGGAGCTTGATCAAGATGTAATGTTGCAACATGCTTGCACAGCATTTCTAGTAATTTTTATATTTCTATTCAAATGTGATTTTTCTTTTCTTTTCTTTTTTTTTGACTTGGAGTCTCACTCTGTCGCCCAGACTGGAGTGCAGTGGCTGCTCCC
>NW_007250820.1:31280-35801 GCF_000164805.1 Carlito syrichta
AGCAGGTCGAGGCTGCGGTGGCCGGGAGCGGCCACTACACTCCAGACTGGGTGACAGAGTGAGACTCCAACTCAAAAAAAAAAAACAAAACAAAAACACTTTAGTATTCAAATATGTTTTTAGTCGGAATCTCACTCTGTCACATAGTATATTAATCAATAATATTGTGGCCACCTTCTGTGTTATGTGAACTACAGACATGTACTAACACATCTGGCAAATTTTTGATTTATTGTACAGACGAGGACTTGCCATGTTGCCTGGGCTCATCCTGAACCCACAGGCTCAGGCAATCCTTTTGCCTTGACCTCCCAAAATGCTGGGATTACAGGTTGAGTTACTGAGTTTGGCCTTCATTTATTTAATTTTTTGGTGTCTCACTCTTCCCCCTGGCTATAGTGCAATGGCACACTCATGGCCATCTCTACCTCAACCTGCTGGTGATCTTTTTACTTCATGCTTCCAAGTAGCTGGAGCCACAGGCATGCGCCACAATTCTCGGCTAATTTTTTAAAATTTATTTTAGAGACAAGATCTCACCAAGTTGCTGCGGATGCTTTGGAAACTGTAAGCTCTGGAAATCCTGTCATCTCTGTCTCCCAAAGTGCTGGGATCATAGTTATGAGCCACCATGCCCAGCATGAAAGATTCTTAGTGATTATTATAATGAGTTGCCCTATTCTTACATCTTACAGGGTTTTCTTTTGATTTGCCAGGTGGGAATGGCTGCCAACTTGGTCTGCAGTACAATGTAATTTTAAAACATTTCACTGCTTCCTAAAATCAGCCTATGGGAAATTTATCTATCGATGTGTCCCTGCCTCATTTTGACATTTCACTGTGACATTCGCTGTTGGTGTAGTCTAAGTTTTGTCTTCCTCCAAGATAGTAATTTATAGGAAATACAATTAAGTTGATTAAGTGAGTGGATTATTTGCATTTTCACACACATTGCTGGCCTTTAGGGAAAAAGGCAGAAGTGATTCCTGTCCTCTGTGAAAGCATAAACTGAGGCGAGGTGGACTGTTGCCATGGGAATGCCAGATTGCAACAGAGGGGAAAGTAGAAAGAAGTAAAGTTTATTAACCACCTTTCACAGATTGGAAAGGGGGTAGACAGAGGCAAGTGAGAAAAGAAAAAGCAAAGAATTGGGTTTTTTAAAGGCCTTTGAAGAAAGCAGGTTTAAGACCACAGGACTGTCCAGGACCATGGGTCTTTGATGTAGGTTGTAGTGTTATGACCGAGTAAGCAAGAAGAAGCTACGCCAGCAGGTTGTATTTGATTCATTATGAATTTATTAAATGCATGGGTCAAGAGTAGGCAAATGCCAGAAAACCTCTTGGCAAACTGGTGCAACTTGTGACAAGCATTTATAGGTAAAGTTTGCAGTATTTGCTACAAAGCAACTTAGTGATGATAGCAACTGTTAACTAACAACTTGGCAACCAAAATGGGAACTTCGATTGTTAGGGAGCTTTATTTAATTTCATTTCCTAGGTATAGTCAGTGGCCAGAAAGTCCTTGTAGTTCTGCCATTAAAATAGAGTTTAAACCGGGCTCGGTGGCTCAGCCTGTAATCCTGTGCTTTGGGAGGCTGAGGTGAGTGGATTGTCTGAGCCCGCGGGTTTGAGACCCACCTGGGCAACTTGGTGAGACCTCATCTCTACAATAAATCAAAATTAGCTGGGCATGGTAGCGGGTGCCTGTAGTCCTAGCTACTGGAAGGCTGAGGCGGAAGGATCACCGGGGTCCTGCAGGTCGAGGCTGTGGTGTCTGGGAGTGGCCACTGCACTCCAATCTGGGTGTCAGAGTGAGACTCCAACTCACAAAAAAAAAAAAAAAGATATAAATTAAGAGACAGGGAAGAGAAGCATTATACAATGGAGTTTTCTTGGTTACATCATTTATAGAATATAAGAACAAACTATGAAAATGTCAAAGTGTAACATTTGATTTCAGTTAACAAAGCATACAATTACATGGAAATTATGGCGAAGGAGCTCTGGAATGGTCAGCAGGCAGTGGTCAGCATAAACTGCCCAAAGGAGACAAAGCTGGGGTCTGTCATCATGGGAACGTTACTGTAGGCATTGATTCTTAGATCAGGCGGGTAACTAAGATGAAAGTTTTAAACAAAATACAGTAAGCTGGTTAATATTATTATTTTGCTGGCAATTTGATTTTGTTAACTGATATAGCTCATTTCAGTAGCCACATTAGCATGTCATGCCTTCAGGCGATGGGCTGGATGGGCGGAGTCAAGGGTAGGGGGTTTTCCAACAGGAGACTTGTGAGATGTTTGCAATCCACAAACTTCTTGACCAAAAAGTGGTCTTATTATAATTTCTATGGCTCAGCCAGCCAAGAGGTGATCTTTGATTCCCCCTTGACAAAGAACCTGAAAGTTTCCTAGAGATTAGTATGTAAACCTTGAGTTGAAAGGTTGGGTTGTTGTGCGGCCCTTGTTTTTCATTTGATGGAGATTTCCTGAGGGGAAAGAGGTAGGCTGCCTCTTGGTCTGCAGAAAAATGTAATCTTAAAATGTCTGAATGCCTCCTAAAAGCTGCCTATTGGATATTACCTATGGCTAACATGTGCTTGATTCAAAGCATGTCAGTCTAAAGAAAAATGGCTATGCTGAGACAAAATGTGAACTAAGTTTATTTTAAGTTTTCGGAGTTCTACTTTCAATCTGGATTAAGTTTCACTTGTGAAAGGAATAAAAATATCCCCAATTATCAAATATCTCACCTAGTGAGAAGGTGTACGAATCCACATGAAGCCTCTCAGGCTCGCGGGAGAGCAGGTTCAGTGTATCCTGAGAGGTTGGTCATCAGGCACTTCAGTTAGCAGGACTTTGTAATAGGACATGCCAAGTCACAGGATAGCCTGACTTGACACTTAATTTAGACTTGTATGTGTGTCAGTGCTTCTCCTACCTTGGTTTACATCCTTTGAAAAAATGCATTCACTTATTTCAACTCCAGTTTTTCACTAACCATAAAATGTATTTTCAACAGGTGTTGAAAGTTTTTTCAAAAAGTTCAGGCAAGATATAGATAGATGTCTGTAAAAAAATTAAATATCTAAGACTGGGTGCAGTGGCTCATGCTTATAATCCCAGCACTTTGGGAGGCTGAGGTGAGAGGATTGCCAGAGCCCACGGATTCAAGACTAGCCCAGGTAACTTGGCGAAACCTCATTTTTACCATAAATAAAAAAAAATAGTCAGGCCTGCTGGTGCATGCTTGTAGTTCCAGCTACTTGAAAGCCTGAGGTGGAAGGATTACCTGAGCCCAGTAGGTTGAGGCTGCAGTAGCCATTAATGTGCAGCTGTATTCCAGCCTGGGCAATGGAGTGAGACCCCACCTCAAAAACAAAATAATAATCTAGTTAGATATTCCATGTGTTAAAAAAATCTTATCTCTTTTATTTTGCAGAATGGGTGTAGTAAGATTCTGAGGACTGTTGTATTTTAATGTACTTTCTTTTTTTTTTTTGAGTTGGAGTCTCACTCTGTCACCCAGACTGGAGTGCAGTGGCCGCTCCCGGCTCCCGCAGCCTCAACCTGCTGGGCTCCGGCGATCCTTCCGCCTCAGCCTTCCAAGTAGCCGGAATTATAGGCATGCGCTACCACACCCGGCTCATTTTTGATTTATTGTAGAGATGTGGTTTCACCAAGTTGCCCAAGTGGGTCTCGAACCCACAGGCTCAGGCAATCCACTCGCCTCAGCCTCCCGAAGCGCGGGATTACAGGCTGAGCCACTGAGCCTGTCTTAGTGTACTTTCAAACAAAATCCCAGGTCATTGCTTTGCAAATAGTAACTCAGAATAAAAATAGGGGACATTTTTCTCTCCTTATATTCATGGGACATCATTACATTTTCACAAGAAGTGTGGTAGATTGGTGAATTATGTAGATTTATGAAAGCATCAGTTTCTCTTCATTTGCAGAGTGCATAATTTGTGACAGTGTATAACTCTTCTGTATCCTGTTATCTGGATATCAGTTCATGGCTACATTTTATGAGGAAAACATGGTGGTCATAGCTCAAAGAGTCATAGCCAGATCAGAACTCAGCAAAGCCATGGCCACCATAGCTCAATGAACACATGGCCTGGCTAGAGTTTAACAAAAGCAGTGGCAATTGGCTGCCTCAGGTCAACATTTTATGCTATTTTCAAGTCTTTTTCTTTGATGAGGCAGGTCAAGTGAAGTGACAGAGGGCAGGTTGGGGGTGGGTTAGTCACATGTCTGCTGCCATGGTGATAAGAGTCTTTCAGGAAGAACGTAAAGGGCAGATTAGGTTCACTTATTATGGCTGGAGACAAATATTCAGAGTGAAACTGTAATTAATACAAAACAAGCTAGTGAGGGATTGGTTGTAAGACAATTAGTAATAGCTATCTCAGCTACTGGTTCTGTCCTTGCCTGCTGATTAGAGGCCTGTCAAGGCAAGGCAATTTTGCTGAGAAAACATGACAGAACTAGACAGTGTCAAAATGGCTGCTCTTTGACCA
>NW_007250821.1:0-1195 GCF_000164805.1 Carlito syrichta
CAAGCCAGCTGATTTAACTAGCTGACTTACCGAGTTAGCCAGCTTGCTAGTCAGCTGACTCAACTAGATGCGTTAACTAGTGAGCAAGCTGGCTATCAAGCTGTCTTAAGTAGCTCTCTACCTAGATAGCTAGCTGGCTTGCAGACTGAATTAACTGGCTGACTTATTTAGCTAGCCAGTTGGCTAGTCAACTTAATTAACTATCTCACTGCCTATCTAGTCATCAGGCTAGCCACCTGACTTAACTAGCTGACTTATATAGTTTGCCTGATTGCTCGTCAGCTGAATTAACTAGCTTGCTATATAGCTAGCCAGCTGGCTAGCCTGCTGACTTAACTAGATGCCTTAACAAGCTAGCCAGTGGGCTACACACATGACCTAATTATCAACTCACCTAGCTAGCCAACTGTCAAGCCAGTGAATTAACTAGGTGACATAACTAGCTTTCCAGCTAGCTAGCAGGTTGACATAACTGCCTAGCTACCTAGCTAGTCAACTGGATAGCCAGCTGACTTAACTAGCTAGCTACCAAGGTAGCCTGCTGGGTGGCCAGCTGACTTAGCTCCCTAGCTACCTAGCTAACCAGCTGGCTAGTGAGCTGACATAACTAGGGTGTTTAACTAGCTAGCTAACTGGTTAGCCAGCAGATTTAACAGCTAGCTACCAAGCTAGGCAGCTGGGTAGCCAGCTGACTTAGCACACTGACTTAACCAGATAGCAACGTGACTTAACTAGCTGACTAAACTAGCTAGCTACCCAGCTAGCCAACTGGAATAGCTAGTTGGCTTAACTAGCTGGCAACCTAGGTAGCCAGCTGAATTACCTAGCTGACTAACTAGCTAAGTAGCTGATATGACTTGCAGACTTATATAGCTAGATTCCTAGCTAGACAACTGACTTAACTAGATGAAATAACTAGCTAGCCTGATGACTAGCCATCTGACTTAACTAACTATTTACCTAGCTAACCAGCTGGATAGCCAACTGACTTGGGCTGAATTAACTAGCTAGCAAGCTCATTGCCACGTGATTTAAGTAGCTGACTTAACCAGCAATTCAGTTGACTAGACAGTTGCCTTAAATAGCTGGATACCTATCTAGCCAGCTGACTTATCTAGCTGATTTAAGTTAGCATGCTGGCTAGCCAGCACACTTATCCAGCTAGCTACCTACCTAGCCAGCAGGCAAGCTTGCT
>NW_007250821.1:1734-3201 GCF_000164805.1 Carlito syrichta
TTAGCTTACTCGTTATCTAACATGCTAGCTAGCTGACTTAAATCATCTGACTTAACTAGTTAGCTAATGAGCTAGCTAGCTGACACAATCAGCAGACTTAAGTAGTTAGCTAACAAGCTAGCTAGCTGACTAATCCAGCTGACTTAACTGGTTAGCTAACTAGCTAACTACCGAACACAAAAAGCTAACTCAACCCGTGTGCTAACTAGCTAGCCTGCTGACTCAACCAACTGACTTAACACTTTAGTTAACTAGTTAATTACCTGACTCAACCTGCTGACTTAACTCTTTAGCTAATTACCTAGCTAGCTGTCTTAACCAGCTAACTAAATTAGAAAGCTGACTTTACTAGCTGACTTAGTTAGCTGAATTAACTTCTTATCTAACTGACTTAACTGGCTGACTTAACTAGTTAGTTAGCTGACTTAACTACCTGAATTAAGTAGTTAGCTAAATATTTAACTGGCTGAATAACTAGCAGAATTAACTAGTTAGATAACAAGTTAGGTAGCAGACTTAAGTTGCTGACTTAAATAGTTAGCTAGCTAGTGAGCTAGTTGCCTTAGCTAGCTGACTTAGCTAGCTAGCTAGTTAGCTATCTGACTTAGCAAGCTGACAACTAATTGGCTAACGAGATAGCTAGCTGACTTAACAAGTTGGCTAATGAGTTAGCTTACTGTTTAACTATTTGGTAAACCAGTTAACTAGCTGTCTTAATTAGTTGGGTAATGAGTTAGTTAGGTGACTTAACTTGGCTGATGATTCGGCTGATGACTTATCTGGTTTAATACATTGGCTGACTACTCGGCTGACTTGTTAGCTGGCTTCACAAGTCGACCGTCTATTCGGCCGACTAGTTAGCTAAGTTAATTTGTTGACTGACGAGTTGGCCCACAAGTTAACTTGATTAACTATTTCGCTGGCAATTTTGCTGACCTAACTAGTTGGCTGACTAGTTGGCCAACTATTTAGCTGACCTAACTAGTAGGCCCACAAGTTAGCTGATCTAACTTGTCAGCTGACAAGTTGGCCAAGTAGTCAGCCGATTGGATTGTTGATTAGTTAGTTGGCCTACTAGTCGGCCGACCAATTAGCTAACTTAACTAGTAGGCCGCTGGGTGAACCCACAGGTGAGCTGACTTAACCAGTTGGCCAGCAAGTGAGCCAACTGGCCAGCTGACAACTATTCAGCTGACTAGTGAGCCTACAGGTCATCTGATTTAACTAGTCAGCCAGCAAGTGAGCTGACTGGTCAGCTGACATTAGTCAAATAGTGAGTGAGCCAAATGGTCAGAAGAGTTAACTAGCCAGCCAGCGAGTGACCTGAAATGTGAGCCTCCTTAACTAGTCAACCAGCTTGCAAGCCAACAGGTGAGCTGACTTAACTAGACAGCTGTCGAGCAAGTTGACTAGTTAGTTGACCTGTTGGCCTGCGAGTGAGCTGACATTTAGTTGTCCTGTTGGCTG
>NW_007250821.1:4149-7822 GCF_000164805.1 Carlito syrichta
AGCTATCCAGCTGGCTAGGCAGCTGGTATAACTAGGGAGTTACCTAGCTAGCCAGTTGACTAAAAAATTGAATTAACTAGCTAACTTAACCTGTTAGCCAGCTGGGTAGCCAGCTGAATCAACTAGCAGACATAACTAGATAGCCTGCTGGCTAGTCAGCTGACTTAACTAGCTGATATAACTAGGTGACTTAACTTGTCAGGTGGCTAATGCCAGCTGACTAAAATAGCTAGCTACCTACATATCCCCCTGGCTTGCCAGCTGATTTAACTACCTAGCTAAGTAGCTAAACTGCTGACTTGCTAGCTGACATAACTAGGTGACTTAACTAGCTAGCGAGCTGGCTAGCCATCTTTATTAACAAGCTAGCAACCCAGCAAGGGAGCTGGCTAGCCAGCTGACTTAACTAACTGACTTAACTAGATAGCCAGCTTACTTGACTGGCTAGCTACGAAGCTAACCAGCTGACTTTACTAGCTGAAATAACTAGCTAGCTACATAGCTAGATATCTAGCTAGCTAGCCCACATAACTACTTGACTTAAATAGCTGGCTAGATGACATAACTAGCTGACTTAACTGGCTATCTACCTAGCTAGCCAGCTGACTTTACTAGTTGAAATAAATAGCTAGCCAACTATCTAACCATCTGACTTAACTCGTTTTTTAAGTAGCTAGCGAGCTGGCTAGCCAACTGACATAAAGAGTTGACTACTCGCTAGCCAGCTGGTTTAACTAGTTGATTAATGAACTAGACAGATGGCTATCCAGGTGACTAAGCTAGCTAACTTAACTAAATATCCAGACGGTTAGGCATCTGACTTAACACCTCTCTAGCCACCTGGACAGAGAGCTGACTTAGCTAGGTGACATAATTAGCTAGCGAGTTGGCTAGCCAACAGAATTAAATAGGTCACAACCTTGCAAGCAAGCTTAATAGCCAGCAGACTTAACTAGCTATCTCAATTAGCTGGCCTGCTTTTTAGCCAGTTGAATTAAATAGCATGCTACTTATCTAGCCAGCTGGCTATACAGCTGAATTAATTTGCTGACTTATCTAGTTAGCCAGCTGTCTAGTCAGCTGACTTAACTAGCAAGCTACCTAGCTAGCCAGCTTCTATCTCAGCTGACTTAATTAGGTGATGTAACTAGCTAGCCAGCTGGCTAGACAGCTGACATAACTAGCTAGCTACCTAGATAGCAAGCTGGTTAGCCAACTGTCTTTTCTATCTGACTTAACTTGTTAGCCAGCTGACCTTCCTGCTGACTTAATTGCCAGCTGCCTAGCTAGCCAGCTGACTTAACTAGCTGAAATAACTAGTGAGCAAGCTGGCTACCCATCTAACACAACCAGCTTTTTAATTAGAAAACCAGCTTACTAGACAACTGTCTTCACCAGGTGACTTAACTAGCTAGCCAACTGGTTAGCCAGCTGACTAAACTAGCTGACTTTACTAGCTGGCCAGCTGGCTAGCCAGCTGACTTAATTGCCTAGTTACCTAGATAGCCAGCAGCCTAGCCAGTGACTTAACTAGCTGACTTAACTAATTAGCCAGCTGGCTAGCTAGCAGACTTAACTAGCTACCTAGCTAGCTAGACAGCTTGATAGCCAGCTGACTTTACTAGGTGACATAACTAGGTAACCTGATGGCTTGCCAAAACACTTAAATAGCTACCTACCTACATAGCCCTCTGGATTAACAACTGATTTAACTATGTAACTACCTAGCTAGCCTGCTAGTCAGAGATCTGACTTAATTACGTGAGATAACTAGCTAGCCAGCTTGCTAGTCAGCTGATTTAGCTTTTTTAGCTGACTGAATTAACTGACTTAACTAGCTAGATACCTAGCTAACCAACTGACTTAACTAGCTGGCTTAATTAGCTAGCTACCTAGCTAGACAGCTGGCTGGTCAGCTGAGTTAACTAGCTAGCCAGCTGGCTGGACTGCTGACTTAACTTGCTGACTTAACTAGCAAGCCAGCTGCCTGGCCAGTTGAATTAACTAGTTGACTTAATCAGCTAGCCACCTGGCTAGCCAGCTGGATTAACTAGTTATTTACCTAACTAGCCAGCTGGGAATCCAGCTGAATTAACTAGTTGATTTAAATAGCTAGCCAGTTGGTTAGCCAGCTGACTTAACTAGCTTACTTCCTAGCTACCCAGTTGACAAGCCAGCTGACATAACTAGTTGTCTTAACCTGCTAGCAAGCTGGCTAGCCAGCTGACTCAACCAGATGAATTAACAAGTTTGTCAGCTAGGTAGCCAGTTGCCTTAACTAGCTATCTACCTGTCACACTTGCTGGCTATCCAGCTGACTTACCTAGCTCACTTAATTAGCTTGCCATCTGGCTAGCCAACTGACAATTATCTACACTACCTAGTAAGACAGCTGGCGAGCCAGCTGACTTAACTAGCTGACTTAAATAGCTGACCTGCTTACTACTCAGCTGAATTAACTAGCTTGTTATATATCTAGCCAGCTGGCTAGTTAGCTGACTAAACTAGGTGACTCAACTAACTAGTTAGCTGTCTAACCAACTGACTTAATTAGCAAGCAAATAGCTATCCAGCCGGCTATCCAGCTCTCTTACCTAGGTGACAACTAGCTAGCCAGTGGTATAGACAGCTCACTTAACTATCTAGCTACCTAGGTAGCCAGCTGTCTAGTCAGCTGACTAAACTAGGTGACTTAACTATCTAGCCTGCTGGCTAGCAGGCTGACATAACAGCTTAGGTACCTAACTAGGCAGCTGAATAGCTGGCTGACTTAGCTAGCTACCTACGAATCCCACTGGCTTGTCAACTGTCTTATCTTCCTAGGTACCTAGATAACCAGCTGGCTAGTGAACTGACATAACTAGGTTACTTAATTAGCTATATAATGGGCTAGCCAGCTGACAACTAGATAGCTACCCAGCTAGGCAGCTTCCTAGCCAGCTGACTTAACTCGCTCATTTAAATAGCTAGCAAGCTGACTTAACATGCTGACTTAGTAAGCTAGCTACCTAGCTAGCCAGCAGACTTATTTAGGTGGCTTAACTAGCCATCTATCTATCTACCTATCTAGCTAGGCAGATGACTTAAGTAGCTGACTTAACTAGTGACCTAGCTACCATAACTAGCTGACGAATATAGATAGCTTCCTAGCTAGCCAGCTGACTTAACTAGCTGAAATAACCAGCTAGCCAGCTGGTTGCAACCCGATTTAACTAGCTGACAACTTCCTAACCAGCTGGTTGCTAGCTGACTTAACCCGCTAATCAGCTGGCTAGCCAGCTGAATTATCCAGCTGGCTACCTATCTAGCCAGCAAACTAGCCAGCTGACTAGCTGACTTAAGCTAGCAAACTGGCTAGCCAACTCACTTAAATTGCTAGCTATCTACCTAGCCAGCAGGTTAGCCAGCTTGTTTAACTTGTTGACTTGAACAACTATCCTGCTGACTAGAACGTTGAATTGCCTAGCTAGCTAACTACCTAGCCAGCTGGCTACACAACAGACTAAACTAGCGGACTTAACCAGTTAGCCAGTTGTCTAGCCAGCTGAGTTAACTTGCTGGCATCACTAGCTAGCCAAGTAGCTATCTAGCTGACTTAACTAGCTAGCTACCTACCTAGCTAGTTGGCTATCCAGCTATCTTAAATAGCTGAATTAACCAGCTAGCCAACTGG